>NC_066848.1:14940197-15196967 GCF_001640805.2 Lates calcarifer
TCACATGAGACAACTGTGGCAGGCAAAACCAATCAGCTGCCACATTAATGTTTGGGAGATGAGTCAGTGGTTAAATAAAGGCAGAAAGCTGATTGGTGGGAAGAGTTCTGAGTCACCAGGCAACAGTTCCTCATTGGTGGAAACACTAGCCAATGACAAGTGAGAACCTTGAACAGGGAACCAGTTTTGGAGGGAAAAACATGAATGACTGACTAAAAGACAACATTTAAAGTAATATTAGCTCATATCATACTTTATGATGCAGGCTGGTACATTTACAGGCAACAAAGTGTGTTTTTTTCAAAGTGACAAATATTTCAAACAATACTTCCAGTATGCTCCAATGATAACATTAACCCTTTGGCTGTAACTTTTGCTGAGGTTCTTTGTTACCACACTGAGTGTTCTGCAATGTACTTTTTGACTCAGCTGGCTGGACTGATGGATATCTAAACTCTTTGTAACCAGAGATGACTTTGTAACCATTTCTAGCTTTATACAAATCAAGTCTTCATTGTAAGCTTTCTGAGATCTTTTTTTTTGTGAGGCATCACATTTTTTTTAGCTGTAATTTTAACAAATATGTCTTGGGGTCTGTCCAAAGAATACTAAAAATACTTGCGGTTCTGACGACGGCACTAGATATGAACAAACTAGATGTAATAAAGCAATGAAATGAAGTTCTCCTGATGAACGTAGGTCTACTATATGATGTATGTTCTACTGTAGAAGAGACATAAAATTATATTATTTTGAATGGCTTCTGTGAGATAAAACTTTTAAGGATTAAACTTTAAAGGATGAAATGTTTGTTTAAATCTTAAGTGATGACCATTTATTGAGGTTCTGCTATAATGTTGTAGTGTTTTGACATGAATAATACGCTGAATCCAACATGTCATCAACTTTAACTTTTTTGTGGGATACAATTTGAATACTGTTTCAAAGCAGTATAGAGTCTGCGTCCAGTGTAGGTTAGGTACACTATGTGTTGCCAATTCTTTGATGTGGAACACACTTGCCTTCTACCTGGCACCACATGAACGCACACTTAATGACTCAAGACCACATGTAGGTATTGGGACAGAGCCTTGGTTTGGCTATGTGCAAATCAAGGTAGGTCCTCTTCCAGTCCAGAAGCAACCAGAAGCAACACCAGAATAAAAAAAAAAAGGATGTAGCTAGCTAACAATTATGTATAAACACAACCACATGAATTAATCATATTTATGAACTACAAATGAGACAAAAGTTTTATGATCAGTGGAATACAGGGCAGATCTTATCCAACTTTAGAAACTTTAGATAGAGATGGGTGACAAAACGAAAAACGTGACAAATGAGGAAGACCATGCCTCCATCCATACAGTACAAGGAGTCACTGAATGGTTTGATGAGTATGAAAACTATATGAATCATGTACTAAGGTCTTCACAGTCAACAGATCTCAAATCAATTGAACAGCTATAGGAGATTTTAGACCAACATATCTATATAATATTCTCTTGGAAGAATAGTGTATCATGCCTCCAGTAGAGTTCAAAGACTTGTAGAGTCAAATCCAAGAGCACTGAAGCTGCTCTGTGGCATGTGGTTCACATTTCCTTTAATTTCTCACCTGTCTGTAGGTACTACCTTGTAACTGCCATTACTGAGTCAGTTTACTGACTTCTTGTATTTTGTATATGTATGCTACTTTGACACTACATTCTAGCATATGCCAGGATGCCGTTAAGCCATTTGTGGCTATGGTTTTGTAAAGACTGCTGTTTCAAAGGTCAAGAATTAACTTTCAGTTCCAACTTTAGAGACAACATGGACGAAGGAAGAAGTCCTTGAAGAGGCCAGTAAAAAAGGAAATTTGAAATCCATGATGACTGTGCAACTCCAGCTACTGAGTGGTGCAATTGTTTTGTCAAAAGTCACAAACTTTATTGTCTAATCATATTCTTAGGTAAAGTGAAAACTGCAATACCTCTCTGAGACATATTTATGACTTCATAAGTTGTAACTAATGGCTCAATAGCTAATAAATCTGTAAATAGTCTGGTAATAAGCTATTTGTAAAGAGCAACTTTTGGGTGGATATGTTACATAAAATCCCCTAGTGATATTTCTTCTACCACTGACAACTATTTTTTGTGGAAAAAAACATCTCCAAAGGACATTTCATGTATCTTATGAAAAGGGCCAGCAGAGAATCCAGACCTAAATCAATGTATTTACAAGTCAAATTATTAACAACAGCCTCAGATCTGATGGGTTTATGGGTCAATCATTTATACAGACCCAAGTAAAAGACTTACACTTGGGTTGTTAATAAAAACCATGGAACACTTTTTAAAATGTTATAGGACTAATACTTAAAGGCCCACTGACATTACATATTCATAAAAAATAATTAAATGTGTGTCCCTGTCTTCAGAGGACCTTGAATTTAACCCATGGCCAAGAATTTACTTCCATGAACATAGTCACAAAGTGTACTTTACAGCAGAAAAGGCTGAGCAGGTTCTCCACTCTTAATCAATATTCATGCCATTTTTTTTATTTATTTATTTCTGGATCTAGAGAACTGGGTAACACAGCATGAATAACCTTCCACGTCACCACAATGCTTCACATTCCTACAGTAACACACTATCTCAATCCCAACTGAGATTTCCACTGTTCCACTGCTTTGCCCAGGATATCCACAGATGTTAGAGCAGGATTTACAGAAAGTCCTTTGTCTGAGTAGGGGAGACTGAGTGGGGACTCTCAGTAACCCTGTTTAGTCTCCCTTCCTTCTGAAGGAACCTGGTGAACAAACGTTTAATCATTCTTTGTGCTGCATGAGTTTCCCAGGAAAAACATTACTTTGGAGAAGTTTTTCAGTCATAAGTCGACGTTTCCATTAGAGTGATTTGCGCTTTTGATAAGCTCTCATTTAAAGAGGTTTTAATAAGAGTCAGATGTGTCCTTCTCCCTTTTGTTTGGTGTTCAGTTTTCATGGTAAAAATGAAAGTCTGGTGGGGATCTCAAGAAATATAATAAAAGGAAGAATAAGATTTTCAATTTATGTAGTAAATTAGACATTTGTTAGTTCTGAAAACAAGTCACTGTATTTTTTCAAAAGCTGCCATTTTGTGCTTTACTTTCCCTGGCCAGGTTACTGTCAAGCCAACACAATTTTATTCATATGGGCCCAGTAGCAAAGTAAAGAATGTGTCTATGAGGGCTTTACAGTCTGTACAACTAACAACACCCTGTATCCTTAGACCCCTGACTTTAAAGTGAGAAAGTGTACTGGAGTCCACAGCCACACAATAAACCCAAGGGACTAAGGAAAGGCAAATTAATGCATCTAAGAACAAAAGTGTATTTAAGTTAATCCTTTTTTAACAACAGAGGTCCAATATTCATTAAAAGATTGATACTGCTCATTTCCTTTATAAGGTTACTGCAGTGAAAGTGTTCTCAGGTTCAAACTCATCATACACCCTCATGTTATAAGATAAGACTTTATCGATCCTTGAGGGGAATGTGTTACAGCTATTAAGACAGGCTGAGAGGTAAGAAAACAAATGACACTATAAAAAATAATGAAAAATAAATAATAATGACAAAAAATGACTTAAAACAATTTATACCAAGAAATTATATATACATTTTCCATCCAGGACAACAAATACAACATGATGTCCATAAGTGAGGCTCTAGAGACCAAACAAACAAAGATCCACATCTGGCTACTAGGCTGAAGAGATACACCACAGAAGCAGAGGCCAAGAGAATAAATGGCCTGTTCTCAAAAGACCCACCCAGTGTCAGCTCTCAGCTGCAAAGGATTAACAGCACCAGGACAGACCCACCCAGAGCTGAGACCGAGCAATACTGGAAGTACATGTGGGAGAAAGAGGCATCACACGACACCAATGCCGATGCCAAGCATGTCTCCAATTAGACATATCTTGCTAGTCATCCTACTGTTCACAGACAAACCAATATCTGAGACAAAGCAGACTACAGGTGTACGTTTCATCAGTTTGCTCGCCTCAGTTAATTTAACCACGCAAAATACCTGCATACTGTAAGTCTTAGTTGTGTGTTAAAGAGATACATTCATGTGCTTAGGATTGTAACAGTTTTAAAAAGTTGCAAAGTTGGAGAAGCTGCTGGTTCCTGGGGAATTTTGGATATTCCCATTTCTTTAATTATATTCTTTATGTTTCAAAACATAGAAACACAGGAGTTTGGACATTTTATAGTCAAAGTAAACTGAATTCTCCTCACTTTCTGCTTATGGGAATGTAAACTAAAATGTCATTGGAGCTACAGTGTATATTGTATTTCTTTTTTCTTAACATATTTGTAGAAACAGCATGTACAGCATTAAGCCTCTGAGGCTCAACTAACTGACTAAGAAACAATATAAATAAATGACTGTCAGAAAGTGAAAGTGAAGTATATTTCCCCACACACTTTTGGTTTAAGAATGAAAGTTTTTCTGTTTATCTGTTCAACATTTCTGTTTCATTTGTAGTGAAGAGGAGAAGAAATGGGTTATATTAACAAATTAACATTATCCACCATGACTTTGCAGGTAAAAGAAAGATCAACAGAAAATTAAACTTCACTGAGAGAGATTCAATGGAAGGGAGTGTTACAAACATTACCAAACACCACGCACGTGCACGCACACACACACACACACACACACACACAACACACTATGGCTTTATGACTATGAGAGGAATTTCCTGGGAAGTGGAGGACAGATAGAGATGGGAGGTAAAGAAAGGACGAATCTCACAATTTCAGCTGTGCGTGGTTCATGTATTTGCACGTTTTAGAGCAGCCAGTTTATTCCTGTTATTTGAATGAGAATCAGTAGCTTAGCTGCCAGGTACTTTCAGGTGGAACAGGAATTTACCTTGTTACACAAAAACTGACACAGAACACAATGAACCAATGTTGTCAGACACACACACACAAGCACAGAAATACTTTAAAATATATAAAATACACTGTACCACTTTCTGATGAGCCTCCCTTTATGAGGGGTTTATAAGCTACAATTATTAGTTTTAATTAGTTTTATTGACCTTTATTAAATCATTTCACTTTCATAACCACCTAATCATAACTTTGGTTTTTCAGTGACTTACAAAAATGTCTAACAGCAGACACGAGTTATACGTTATTAATGGCTTTTAACAGATCTATAAAGCATTAGTTAAGGATTATTAATCACTGAGAAATCCATTAAGACCAGTAAAGACCAGTCAGGCTGACAACTGCTATTAGGCTGCCAGTTTCAGTCACCACTGGCAACCCAACATTTCTGCTTTGTGACTCAAGGCTGATTCAAGGCTACACCAGTTAGGAGGTATTTCCTACATGTTCACCACCTACAGAAAGTGAAAGTAAGAGACCTTCCAAGAAAGATGACAAACTTAGAGGAAAAAATGTGTCACCCCCTGATGCATGTGAGTATGAGATGCTGTGTGTGGGAAATACTGAGCAAACAGAAATAAATGGCCAAAATGCAAGAATCCCACAAAAAACACTAACTCACACATGGCACATGCACACAAAGTCCCACTAAAACAGTTTGAGGTCTGAGTGCAAGACTCATGTGCCCTGGTCATTCATAAAATGGCTTTTAGCAATACTACGAAGATTCAAGAAAATTCAAGTTTATGCATGTTTTAGAGCGAGCAGTTTATTCCTGCAGGTTGAATGAGATTCAGTAGCTTAGCTGCCAGGTACTTTCAGATGGAACAGGAAACTACCTTGGTGCACAAAATATGAAATAGCAGTCAGTTAACTGACACAAAATGAATAGTGACAGGACTGTTATAGACTGTGCATCATCATCAACCCAGTGTCCTAGAAATTACATTAAAATTACAATATACAACTAAGGTACAACAGCAAATATGAAACACAATTTCTGGCTGGGTTATATTGAGAGGCAACAGATTTTTTTGAATGAACAAAACCCTTCATTTATTAATGGCAGCAGAAGCAGCAGGAAGTGGTTGGGGTGGATGGCAGGCTTACAAAGTGCACAGCTGGACAGGAGTTCACATCCAGAATCCTGTCAGTGGTTAGTTTTAGGCAACAACAGCAATTTGGTGAAGGTTTGGGAAAGACTGTGGTTTTGGTTATACATTTAATATTTATAGATTTAAAATATGTACAATTTGACTTCTAACACTATGTGGAGTAAGGAAAATAAACACCTGTATGTGTCTGATGGTAGTAGAGAAATCTATCAACACTTACATATTATAATGTGAAATTAAAGCAGAGTTTGAGTTGAAACAGTGATGATATAGAGAGCTCAACCCACTGCAGCTAAGGAAAACACATGCAAATAGACAGAGCACAAGCAAATTAAGAAAACATCTTAACCAACCAATTAAACAAGACAGGCGCAATACAACTAAATTCAGCAATACGCTGCAAATAGCACAGACAACAGGAAACAAAGAGTGCCGAACCCAGTTGGGACACAGGGACACTCTTGTAGTTGCCATGGTGACTAATGGAGTTCAGTTTTCTGTATTTGACTTTGTTTTCATGACCCAGAGGCATTAAGTTTTTGGGTTGTCCATCTGTTCCATTCTTGTGAATGTGATAATGTTCACGTGAACTAAAGGATGAACTAATTACAATGTGGTGATCAAAGGTCAAGGTCACTGGACCTAACAAAACACGTTTTTGGTCTGTTGAATGTCAAAGCTCCAGACAACCTTCAAGGAATTTCTTCAAATTTTGCATGTTAATTTGGACTCAGAGATTAACTGATTAGATTTGGATTGTCAAAAGTCAAAGGTCAAGGTCACATAGTGACATTACAGGTTTTGTGAATGTGATATATCAGAAATGGAGGGTTTGTTTGGGTTTTTTGTGGTGTTAGATTTAGGCTTAGACATAACTATGAATGGCATAATATTATGTATTAATTTAGAATACTGCTTATGGATTATTTTTCTGTTTTGTTTTATACTTTGTCAAGCATTGTTTGCCATAATACTCTGTGCCAAACCCTCCTCAAAGAACATCTGAAAGTAAGAGGAGGAACTTCATCAGGAACCAGCTATGCCACCTTGCTATACCAGCAAGATCACAGATTAACCTCAGGCTGAGATACAAAGAACTCATTGATTGGTGCAAAAAGAAATGAGGGCGGGACTTACAATGTGGTGTGATTACCAGTAAGTGAGGACAGATCCATATGGAAAGTACCTGAAGATTTCTGACGGGCCTGGAGTCAAGACGGGGTCAAGTGTACTCAACTGTGTTCTGTATCTGTATATGTGTGTGTGTGTGAGAGAGAGAGACAGAGACACAGAGAGAGAGAAAGAGAGAGACCCTGTGCCTGCAGGCAAGGGATTTCAGCAAACCTAGGGGCTAACAGCTGGTTGTTCACAAGACCATTTTTTTTTAAATCAGAAAACTAAACTGGGTAACTTCACCTGAATATTACAGGTTTTCTATTAAATTAAAAAACACCATGAGGAAGTCATTCAGAAAGCTTTTCTCTGTTTTTTTGCTCCATTTACAGAAAAAGGTGTGTCTCAAACTCAGTTATCACAGAGGAGTAGTCACTATCAATGATCTACTGCTGTTGAGCTTGTTGCATGACATACCCTGACCCCTGTGTTTAATGAATCGGAAAAACAGTCACACACTCAGCCACACATATGCCACGCTGGCACAGGCTCATTCAGACAGACACAAATAATTATTTTTAGCAGAAGAGGAAGCTGGAGAGACAAAAACCAAAGGACAGACTGGTAGTCATCATGATGTTGTGAGCTCATGGATTTATGAAAATGAGATAAAAAGACAGAGTGGATTAAAGGTAAAGAGAGACAGACAGACACATACAGAGAGACTCTTCTCACATTAACTCAACCATATATTGTTTGCTTCGGGTTGGCTCAATGACACATATTTTCCATGACCCCACCAGGAGGCCTTTAGATGTGGTCGACCTGACTGTAAGAAGGCTCCATGTCCACATCAAAACAACTCAAATGATATATGTCTGCCACAACAGCAAAACATTAGCAAAATAGCATCTCCTGATTGGTTTGAATATACTTTTGCCTAATTAGGCTTTAAATGCAGAGAAAGACAGATATGATACTATAGCTTATGCAAATTAAAATAGTAATATTGGTAGAAAAACTGCACGTTTTAATCAGCCATGCACTACAGTTGTTGTCGCTGCTAGCTGTGCTGTTGACATGTGCAACCCTTTGTGACACACAGGGGGATTTCTAAGACGCCTGCTGTAAATTACCATCAGGGACACAAATTTTTATTCCATTATGATTTTTCTCTCTGTTAGATAAAATAGTGCCACATGTTTTACACCAGGTCTTTCTCATTGTTTAGATGTTGGTCAGCAATTAAAAATAGGTGCCATATCTACTTGTATTCCCTCCTCGCTTGTTTTGTGACCCTAAAAAGTCTTACTGCAAAAGGCCAAACTATTTTGGCCTTTGTGCTGCTTCACGCCCCCACCCCCACCCCATTTTACTAGTGCAAAACTTTGATTCTGATTCAACTGTATGACCAGACAGCAATGCTGATTTTGAATGATTCAGCAAAACTGAAATATGATGTTTTTGTGTTTTTTCCATAGTTTGTGCCTTTCCTCTCTGCCCTCTTTCTCACTGCCCTCATTCTGCGGGTATCTCTGGTTCCAGGATCTGGATCTGCCTACTGCTCACCACCAACCACACATTACCCACCACGGTCCACAACTACCCACCACTCACCACAACTACCTACTAATCTCCAACACCTTTTACCCACCAGTCACCACAACCACCCACTAATCGCCACCCACCACTGCTCACCATAATTACACACTATCACAATGCACCTCCCACTACCCACCTCTCACCACAACTACCCAGTAATCAGCACCCACCATTCACCTAAATCTTTAGTTCAAATAATAATAATAACAATAATTGGTGCTATTATCATCATTACTGTTTTTATTAATAACACTATTAAAACTAAAATGATTTGATGACCATTATTGTTGCCATGATAACACCAGTCTGATAGTGCTAGAATGAAACAACATATACACCTGTTCCTGGTCTGACATGGACATTGCTGTTTTTACAAAACACAAGTTTCCATATTAGTTTAGTATAAGTGTTTTCCAGTAATCTTGGTTTTGTTCTGATAAACTTGTCATCTGCCTGTGTGGGATCAAGGATGAATCTTCCTCATTAATCACTGAATTAAAATGGTGTCAGACGAATTTACTCAACTTCAAGTGCTGTTAAAATGAACACATACTTTGATGATGATGACGATGATACGTAATTAGATGATGAATTATCCATTCATCTTTGCAGCTGAAGCCTAACTGAGTATGCTGTGGGTGAAAGCAGGTTACACCCTGGACATGGCATGATTCACATGTCGATTATTATTAAGCTGATTATTACATTGGGAAAAAAGACGCCAAATAATCGTTGAAACAGAATTATAATGTTAGTGTTTTCTCTCTCTCTCTCTCTCTCTCTCTCTCTCTCTCTCCAAAAAAAAAAAAAAAAAAAAAAAAAAAAAAAAAAAAAAGTATAGCCATACACCATAAACTTCTGCACTGAAGTTACACAGTGGTTGACAGGTCATCTCCCAAATATGGATGAGACCATTTAAAAAATTGTGGTTGTCTGCTGTGTTGTTTCTACAGACATTTTGCTGTATTTACTGTACACTTGCCCTGTTTTCTCAGAAGAGATTTACTCACATTTACCCAAGTAGCTCGGTTACCTCAGTTTGTGGTTGAGCATAAGTCATGAACCAAATTCTGATGTACAACTTGCAATGTGATAAACACTACTTCCTCATTTGGACTGTCTTGGTTTGCATTTCTCAGAAATCAAGGTAACTTAGAGGGCATGGTAAGTGTTAGCGACAGGTTTTACTCACTTAACTCACTCACTTTTCCTGTTTACTTCCTTTTTCTCTTTTGAATGTTAATTTCCAGTATATTTGTGTAGAACAACAATTTAGACAACATTGTTGGTCAGTATCTTCAAAAATAGTTCACCTTTCCTGTCTTACACAGCTATGGAAGTGAGTTGTGGTCAAACTTACACAAGTATTAAGTGGAAACTTGAAGGCTCCAGCACACGTACACTGAGAATTGACTATTCAGTGAACACTTCTTACTTATCTTACTTTATCTTACATTTCATTTTGAAATAATCTTTGAAGACGGTCTCTGGCAGGAACCATGTTTTTTTTTACTTATTACAAGTAAAATATTGAATGATCAATTGGTACACTTCCAGTCATTTCTAAATGCTACACCGGCAAGGTGCTAGTTTTTATTATCACTACATAGTCAACTTTAGCATCAACAGCCACCAAGAGCTTCAGCCATTGTTGTGTGTACAAGACTGTACACACAACAATGCTACAGTGACCCACTATTGCAAAGTGGTATTATAAGATGGGACAGACTTCAGTAGAAGAAAACTGACATTGGTTTTTCTTTCTACTGCTGGAGACAGCTCTTGGTGAGTAAAGGAATGACGTTTGACAGTGAACTCACAATGTTTCTTCTAGACTGGTAAGTAAGCAGCTGTCAATGCTAATGTTAGCTATGTAGCAATAACAAAAACTTACATGCAGCACCTTTAAGACTTTCATTCAGAGGATAGCAGGTAAGCTGAACATGCAGAATGTGAAGTGTGTTTACAAATAAACATACAATTCAGCATAAATGAATAATAGTTCCAATAATAAGTTAATGAGTTCTAAATATTCACTGGGGTTTGAATTTATTTCATGAAACTTCATCTGGAAATCAAGACGTCAACATAACTAATTGAACTAACTAAAATTACAGTCTCAGAACTTCTTTTTTTCCTGTAATTAGCACAAAACTACATGATTCTTTCCAGGAAATTTTCAAGACACTTTTAAGAAATAGCAGATCTGTAAAATAAGTTATGAGCATTAGTATGAACTATCATTCGGTTACCTACTACATCATTTTTTTTTTTTAAAACTTGAATATTACAAGCAGATACTTAATAACTATAAAAAAAATATTTATAACTAATTAGCAAATAGCATAGGTCTTTCTTGGAAGTATTCCAGTTAGATACCAGCAAATTTTTATGAAATTATTTAGAAAGTTTCTAGGAAATTAACTGGAAACTACAGGATCCATAAAATAAAGCATTATTTGCCTGGACGGGATGTTTCAATTCTGGTTAATTCTGATCAAAAATGAAACATCATGGTTTGGGTAAAAATCACTACATTGTTAAGGCTAAGGGATCTTCATCTCCATGGTTAAAATATAAATCTTTGACTGAGGCTGAAGGACCATGGTCAATGGTAAAAAGAAACCAACGTTAACTGCAGTGTTGGTGTGAAAGCAGGAAGCAATTAGTGGATTCCCGTGTTAAAGTACGACTGTTAACCCAGCCAACCACAACAACCTCCTCCCTCTGTGGACTAAGTGGCTCTACAACAAAATCATACAAGATACACAGGACACACTCTTACCGTCCCTGTGAAGAAATTCCTAATGAATGACTCACTGATTCAGACGAGTATACTATGAGCTTACAGAGCTTTTCTTAAAAGATATTTAAAGGGGCATTCCAGTGATTTTGTGCTGCACTTCCATAAGAAGACATGAGACAGGTTCAAAAAAGAATAATCAAAATTGAAGCAGTTAATTCAAAGGTATGATTTTTAGTCTAGAAAATGGGTCAAGCCCCAAAGACACTGAATCCCACATTTCCCACAATGCAACACAATAGGGTATTTCATCAGAACTTCCCTACTTGGTGAATGCGTATGTCTTTCAAAGCCAACACCCACATTTTGTGAACCAGGCTTTCTGAAAAAAAAAAAAAAAAAAAAAAAAAAAAAGTAGTCTCCAAGCCCAACTGGGATTTTTCCAGACTTTGGAAAGCTCCACCAACAGAAGACGCTGTGCTCCTTGTGAAAAGTACACTGAACCTAATGTGTAAAAATCGATGGGGTGGCCCTATAAGTGCATCTACAGTGATTGTTGCCTTTTTGTAATGATCTTCCCTGAGTAAATTTACCACCCAGTTCTATGCATTTGTATCTCAACACAGCACTATATAGTGCAACACAATGCAACTCACAGCAACCCACCACAATGCAAAAGCACAAAAACAACACAACAGCATAAACAAATGCAACGCTATGCAACACAGACCCTCAAGTCAACACTGTATATCTAAAATTAAAAGAAATAAAAGCAGTAAATGAAAATCTTATCAAGGATGTTGCATAAGGTGTATCTCACATCATTTTCCCGGGAGTTCAGCCTCCCCCCCAAAAATACAAAAATCAGGAGAGTGAGGGTGTTTAGTTGCCTGAGGTGGTGAAGCAGCTTTGATACCTTTGTTTTTGAAGTTGTGAAAGCTTTTGATTCTGAAACTTGAGGCCGAGTTTTTGCAACAGCACCTGATTTTTACCCTAAGTGGAATTTAAAAGGTCTTTCACTGGCTTCACAGAGATTAGACGTGTTTTTCTGCATGCCTGCTTTACAGTGAGTCAAATGGGTGATGAAATAATACAGAGTTGTGAGATGAGGCACATGGCAGGAAAGGAGGAAGTCTTAAGATGGAAAACCTTAACATATGTTACAGCTTAACCAGAGCTCTTGTGTGAGGCTGTTAATCTATCCTTCCATTTTCAGTTTTTATTTATGGGAAAAAGTGTAGGACTTTTTCCACAAGAACTGTCCTTAATACGATTTAACATTTATATGAACACACTGCACAAACTTAAAACTGCATTGTATTTGGTAGAATTAAAGTTATTTCATTCTAAACTGTTTCAGATAATCTAGTAAATTCATCACAGCTGGACTTGATCTTGTGGGGCTCAATGAATCACTGGAATATGACCAAACCAAGCAACATCTCAACTGGAAAAGTTCCACTCAGCAGGGGTGCATTCAGAGTAAAACACTCACATGGTGCCTGATATATGATTTACAGCATCATTTTACAACATTTAGTCCAATTTGGTGGGTGTAAGGAGGTTAAATAAACCAATTCATGGCAGAGACAAAAAGCAATCAGTGCAATATGGGTTGAATTTTTCACCGATACACACACCAACACATATTTAAACCCTCACTTTCAGTGTCATCAACCTAAACTGAACTAGTTTGCAGCTTCAATAGCAACAACATCACTTGTCTGGAACAGCACTCAATGCACTATTATCAGAGCCATGGCCAGAATTACACATATTGAGGTCATGAGTCCAAGTCAACCCAATTCAACCCTATTTTTTTTTATATCATTTGTTCACATACCAGTCAAATTATGCCAATTTGAATTTCTAAATGATATTTGAAATCCTTCTGTATGCTGCCTAGAATAAAATTTTGGCAGAGAAATATTAAATTCCTCATTTATTTTTGTTGGCCTAACAGTAGTCAAATTTAAAATCTGTTGAGCTGAAAATATTGGACTCTGCCCATAGAATATCCACCATGTGTAAGCTTTTAATTGTAGGTTGCTAAAACTGCCAAAAAAAAAAGGCGAGCTGGTGAGGAAGGCCAGCTCTGTGGTGGAATGGAGCTGGACAGTGTGGAGGCAGTGACAGAGAAAAGGATGGGAGGGAAGCGGGAAGCTGTCATGGACAACCCCTCTCATCCTCTCTGTGCCGAGCTGAGGCAGATCAGGACCATGTTCAGCCACAGACTCATCTAGCCACATGCCTCAAAGCGCTTAGGGGGCTCTTTCATGCCATCATCCACCCAACTCCACAACGCCAGTACCTAGTACCGAGACCCAGAGACTTACATTGCTTATGTATATACAGATTATTGTATCATAACTCTTTTACCTTGTGCTGCTGTGAGATCATTTAACATACATCTTACCCTATCTTAATTTCTCAGGAAAAATCCTAGAACACAACCTCAGTGTCTTCAATAGTAGCTATATCCTTGACAATTCAAATTTGTGAGAATTTCTTTGTAAAAACTGTACAAAGATGATTTAAAAACAAGCTCCTGAAAAGTGTCTAATAAGAATGATTTAACTGCTCCTTAACCAAAGGGGAATAACAGCTCCTTTTGTTTGAGGGAATATTACGAGACAGAATAACACTGAATCTTGCAGTGAGTCACTGAATGACGTGTTTGCTCTACTAACTGCCAGCGATTATATGTTGTGTGAGACAAACCTGTCATTAACCCAGAGGGCACGGCAACAGCCCGGCACCAAACTTCCCCCAGCAAAGTCAAAACTGTTCATTTGGATTTGCAATATCTTCTACATGGTTCAGTGACATCAGAATTTTAAAATAAATCTATTTGAGTACAAGTGTTGTTTTTTTTAATGTTAGGTGAGAGGATGAAATTACAAGCTCTAAGTATCTCTAAACTACAGTTCTGCATTTGTCAAATGTAAACAGACTGACTTCCTGAACCAAAAGCACTTTTACCCTTACTTTTGCCCTGTAAGACTCACATGGCTTTTGTCACACTTGCTGTGAAAAAAGTGGTACAGGATATGTTGTAAGAAAGGGAAGAGATGAGGATGTACTGGTGGCTATGGGAACCATCGCAATGCATGAAAGAGCAGATAAAATCATAACATCCAAAATGCTAATGCCAAAGTCCAGCCTGAAAAACAAACTCACCAATCATCTATCACATTTGTCTGAAGCGCTGGCTAATGTAAATTAAATAGAACCAAAGCAAACATACTAACAATTAAGACCTGAAGTGAAAGCACTACTGTTGTGTTTGTAATCTCGGCTCCTTTGCAGTTTAAACCCTGTTTGCACAGACAAATATGACGGGGGGGGGCTCCTAGTGATTTTAAACAATTAAACAGTTGTGTCTGATTTTTAAGTAAAAATTTCCTACCATGCAAACTCCCCTCGTGCAGTTCTTTGTCAAAGGCAAAGGATCCTGTGTAACTGCTTCAGCATTCACATATTTCCTGTCAGAAAAAACATGAAGGCAGGAGAGGTACTTTTCAGAGAAAAGTGTAGAAACACAATGTCACCACTATCAAGTCCAAAATGGACACACCAGGGCCTCATGCAAGTATACAGGACAACAAATTAAAATTTTCTTCAGTTTCACATACTGGCATGCTCACTTTTATCCAGCTGATCCTGACAGGGCTTCATGAGGCTTGAGGTTCATGCAAGTTTCTCCCTGTAAAGGAGCATTAAAATGACCAAAATTAGACATTTGATGCTGTTACACTGACAATGTGGCCCACACTGACAAAATAACATACATACAAGTCATATTACAGGCTTGAAAGTCCAATCATTGTTGACTCTTTTCAGTCCTATGTAATCCAAACTAGAGTGAGATCATGTGCAGGCTTTGACCCTGTGTGAAGGCCTGTGAGTAGCATTTCCTATTAGAGGAGCAGGGGTTTGTGGGATGTTGGAGTTGTAAACAGGAAGTAAAGTTGAGCATGAGAGCCAGTACAGGAAGTGTATCAGTCAAACACAATTTATCATTTCCAATAACTCAGTTCACTTTGTTGCCTTTTACAGTAAATTGCAAGTATACAGACAATGGGCAATGCTGTCTTAATTTTGTCCAAGAGTGATACTGATATACAACACTGACCTTGTGCTTTCTCACTATTTCATGACACAGCTTAATCAGATTAATCCAGATTTAACCTTTCCTCTGTTATTTAGTTTATATATTAAACTTTTATTCATTTTTTTCATAAAATCATCCTTTTATAATACACATATTTAACAGCATTTCATTAAATTTTGTAATTATTCTTCTTTGTTTCACTGATGATTTTATTATTATTAGTCTCTCCTTTCTTCTTTTGGTTGGTTTATGATGGCGAAATAAGAATTGAGATTGCATTTCCCATCTTCACAGCATGTGTCTATGAGTCATGTTTAGGTTGCGTTATTTAAAAAAAAAAAAAAAAAAAGGCTGATGACAATCCTTTTATTTTTGTCAATATCACCATATCCTATGAAAGGACAAACACCAGGAGTGCATCAGCCCATCTCTCAATATTTTCAGACTTTTCCAGCCTGTCAGCCCCAACTCCACTGGTTCATAGATGAAACATTTTTACTGAATACAGTTTAACTTTTCAAGAGGCTATGCAATTTCATTAAACAGCACAATATTAAGCAACTATTTTCAGCCACAGATTAACACACATTCAGAGCATTTACAGCAGCACGATGGTGTGTGTGTGTGTGTGTGTGTGTGTGTGTGTGTGTGTGTGTGTGTGTGTGTGTGTGTGTGTGTGAAAAAAAAAGGCTATGGTGCCCATGATCATACTAATGAAGGAACATGTCAGCCAGTGTAACACTGGCTCACTGTTGTGTTTTCACTAGCTTTAAGACACTAAAGGTCCATTTTGGCAAGAAACATCCAGTCGGTGGGTTTAAAATTCTGTCCAATGCATTGCTTATGGTGTGTGTAAGCTAACAATTACAGTGCTGAGAAAAAATTATTTTATAATTTGCATCTTAGATCAATTCACTTTAGAATTCTGGGCTCCTTCCAATTGGCAACTATACTGATCATCAGACTTTTAGATTTCAATAGAACTAACCAGACTGGTTAGTTCGGCTGAATGTGCTTTGGACTTTATTCTGGGTTGGTTAGTTACCTGATTTTGTTGTGTTGACTAGTTGTTTGGCAAGTTCTGTTCAGGTGAATTGATTATCTCATCTATCTCATGTCTGCAGTGCGATTATTCTGTTTCTTGCCAAGAGTTAGATGAAAAATTGTTACCACTGTCTGTACACCAAATATGAAGCTACAGCCAGTTAATTAAACCTGAAACACTGAACAAACAAGATATAACAATGCGATTAGTGAGCTTCAGAGTTGTTAGAAGGCAGATTCTGTCACCTCCGGACACCCTGCTTCCAGTCTGTGCAAAGCTAAACTAACTGGCTGCTGGCTGTAGCTTCATATTAAATGGACATACGTAAAAGTGGTATCAAACCTCTCATCTAACTCTCGGCAAGAAAGCAGATATTTCACAATGGTATTTCACAACGTGTCAAACTAATCCTTTAAGTTGACTGAATGGAATGTCAGTAGATTTATTACTTTATTTGTGTAACTTTGTTTTGATGACTGGTGGGTTCATTTGAATTGTTGACTAATTTGGTTTGTTTTGTAAGTTTATTTACCATCTCTGTCTTTCCCGGTTGATTTGGTTTTGATTAATTCATTATTTTGTCCAGGTTAAGTTGGGTGTGTTTGATTGTTTTTGGTTGTTTTAAGTTGGATCCTGTTTGGGCTTTCTTTGGGTGGGGTGTTTTGCTGTTTTGTGGTTTGGTTTACTCTGACATGTTTTGTCCTGGCCTCGTTTACTGGCTGTTGTGATTAGTCTGACAGAGCTGCATGGTCTCCTGTGAATATCAAGTCAGTTTGGACTAGTTTGAGTTAAATTGGTTGTGTCTGTGTGTTCTCTTGCATTTCACTTGCAGTGGTTTGGTTAAGTTGGTTGTATTTCCTTTGCTTTGGCTCAGTTGTGGTTTGTCCCCTCTTTAGCTTGGATTTGTTAAGTTGACTTTGGAGCTTTTCTGGCTTGATTTGCCTCGATGAGTGTGGTGGTATACATTGGCCTCAAGTGCTACAGAGCTGCATATCTGCTTCAGTGAGGCTGATGTAACACTGAGCCAAAGAGCTGCAACACTGAGCCTGACACTGCAGTGCTGCTCACATATAGAGATGCTTTGATACCAAGACAAAAACAGGCTTATATACTGTATGTGCATGGACACACACATACACATACACACACACACAGGAAAATTGTCTCTGAAAGCCACAGCCTTTTGAAGAGAAAGAAGAGGAACTGTCTCTTTTTTTTTCGCAGTACTCATCAAAGGGGCATCGTCATAGGAAGTGCTCTACATTTTAATGAGGGGATGTGAATAAAATTTTTAAAAAGGGTCATATGATGTTAGCTTCTTTCTAAAGAAAAATGTCATAGATGAGATATTGCAGGAAAAAATGCAAATAATCAGCTGACCTATAAACAACTCAAACAATATTCTTTAGCATTGGACTACGTTCTGCTTTTGACTGTGTGTATGTCTGTGTAGGGTAGGAAGCGGTGTGGGGTATTTCCACCTACACTGAGGGCCTGTTGATGAGGCCCTAGACAGGGCAAGGAGAACTTCCTTAAAATTGCTCTCCCTTTCTTAGTCCTCACCTAGAATTTTCACATTACGCAGATAACACAACCTGTCTTTTCTCTTTCTTCTACTCTCTCTGCCTTTTTCCCCAGTGTCAGGCATATAGTATGACTAAGCACTGTAGCTGTGTTATCTTACCCTAACCCTAACTGCTTCATGATGCATGTGAATTCACACTCAAACATTTTAATGTAAAGCACAGGTTGACTTGTAATTAAATCAGCTATATAACCAAAATTAGTCTTGTCTTACTACTGCTGACTTTTCAGACTCTGCTGTCCCTGTCCTGCTAGTTGTCTTCATTGTGTTCCTGACTTTCCTATGGTTCTGTGAAGGTCACTGTAAAGGCCACACAAATCACATGATCACAAATTGGAGCTTTTCTGTGTGGAGGTGATGTTTGAGGTGAAATTCACCACAAATGCTGCAGGTCCTGTGTTTCAATTGTGCTCACCTACATGCACAACTGTTAAAGGTCAGTCTCGTCATGGTTTACTCATGCTATATGCCCTTATAAAGACGTGAAATTGATGACTTTAGTCATTTAAGTATCCCAATAAGCCATTATTATTGTTATTAATAACATCTAAACTAGGCAAACACTGATATACAAATTTGTGCTGCTGACCAGTAGCAAACTGTGTTGAGTGACCTTTGGCTAGAGGACTAGAGCGACAAAAACAAGGAAAGCTGTCATAGCTTATTAGTGGTGTTGCAACACTTCTATATTACAGAGGTGGTGACATGGGAAATCAGTCAATAAATAGGTGAACATATCTTAATTTATTTGCATGTGTATGTTTAATTTATTTAATTTATTCCTCTATTTATATTTATCTATTATTTGATATGTAAGTTTAAAAAAAGTCTGTCCAAAGTAAACACAGCCATTAGCTCCCTAGTTAGCTGCTGTAGCTGACTGATTATAGGGATCTACCTCAAGGACAAATTGTTGGATAACCAAATTAGCTGCCTCTACATTTCCACTCAGTTATTTCAGTATCTTTCAGGGCATTACTTTGGTTTTAAAGTCCACAGCAATTCAATTTCTAGCCACAGAAGGCAGCTCTATGCTAACTACCCCCACCTAACAGCAGACAGACAAAGTTAATGACTAGTTGATGAACATAGTGGAGCACTTAGCTGCTCAAGAGCAAGATAGTAGTTAGTTATTAGTTGGTGGAGACCAAAACAGAACTAAAACAAGACTGAATATAGGACTTGCATTCATCTGGTGGCCAGAGACACGTTTCTAAATGAATGCTAATGTTGTTCTGTGTCTTCTGAATTTGTTTGTTGTTGTTGTTGCAGTTTCTTAAAAACCTTCACCTATTACATATTTACAGTTATGACAAACGTGTGCAGTTTAGCTTATTATAGAGTTCCACCCACTAGTTTGCTTCCACCCATGAAAAAAGAGAGAAAAATACAAAAAGTGGAATACATTATTCACATTACAAGTTGGACTGAGTCATTCCTAGTCTGAGGATGACCACATGGCCTGGATAAACTTTCATCAACAATGTGGTGACCAAACAGTGACCAAACACAGCGAGACTTCTGCTGCCCACACCTTCCAGACAGAGCAACCCAACAAGTCCAGTAAACTGCCCCTCTTGACATGGAAATTACAACATTCATGTTCAACCAAAGAAACCAAAATCACTAACCAAGTTAAAGCAGTAAAAAACCCTTTCTGTGTCCAAAAGCAATACTGCAAACTAATTCTATCCTGGTTGTGAGAATTCACTGCAGTGTTCACTTGATATACTTAAAGATGTCAATACATCATAAATCTGTCACTTTTGTGTGAGTGTGGTGTTAATAGATGCTGTTGCACAGAAATATTGTGGATTTGTTTTTGTTGTTCTTTTTGCTGGGTTTCTCATTGTTCTCTTTTTTAACTTTTCACATTTGAAATTGGCAGGCAGTCAACAAAGTTGCACTTGTGCACATTTGAATTATTTCCTGTTACTGGAAAATAGTATATATATATTTTTTCATACTGAGTGCTTAAACAGTATACCACAAAGACTGATTCACAGTATCAGTTTACAGTATTACCATATATAGTGTGTTGTTAGGACCCAGCTACCTATTTCCTTTTCCTCAGAGTATGGTTGTGTCTTTAGCGCCCAGATTTGTTTCCTTTTTGATGAGTCAATATTTTGTGGCAGCTTAAGGCTACAACATGAGCAAACTACTTCAGTCTTTCCCTGTCATATGCCCTGCCCTGATATTCTGTTTCAACCTGAAGATACTAGAGAACACTGAAAAGAACAACTGTCAACCAAAGTGGATACCTGTTATATATATAACTACTTTTTTCTTACTTAATGACATAACGCTAAAGATAATTTATATATACTGTGTGCTGCTGTAGCATCACTGTATAAACTCTGTAAAACTACTTGCAATAGTAGCTATGGTATTTTAGCTAGTACACTAACACATGGACACATACATGTGGAAAATTCAATATGTTGTGTCAGGAAAATAGGGAATAAAGAGCTGAAGTGAAACCAGACTGTCTGGGCTTTGTTCCAGAAGGTTGTTCATCCTCATTTCTTTTGACCATAACCAGGATCGTTCTAATCTTAACCATGTGATTATCACCGTAATCATCACAATGAAAGTCGTCTAACCTTAGCAAAGAATTTATTTTAGGCCAAACCACAATGTTTCCCTAAACCTAATCAAGTCGTGTTTGTACCTAAACCTAGCCAAACTTTAACCATACCATTGTCACCATAATAAAATGGTTAGCTAATTCTTTTTCCGTGCGGTTTTTATCAATTTGTCTGTGGTATATCTCCTGCCAACAGTAGCGGCAGGTTCAATCAGACGGTAAGGACAACCTACCTATATGATTGTTGAGGTTGTAGGTCTTGTTGGACATGGAGTGGACATTCTAAAATAATCAGGAAAAAGCTTTTATGCTTGGCTGGGGTGGAAAAGTTGGTGTATTGATAAAGTAAAATGCAGCAAATTGTGATAGAAAAAGACTTTTGTTGCATCCTTCTCTTCTGCAATGGTTCAATGATGTCCAACCAGAACATTTGTGCCACCAGCTCCTAAAAAATTCATAATAGTAACACTTACTATAAGGTGACATGCATTAATTCTATTGCGCTACATATAGATGGAAACCTAGCTTATGTCACAAATCCTGCTCTATCTGTGATAAGCCAATATCAGCAACATCATTTGTGTGGACTTCGATCCTCTCTCCAACTGACAAATTTCAATGTAAACCATACATTTTGTTTGCCTGTAAACTACAAACAAATATCTATTTTGCATTACCATACGCCTCTCATAACGTCTGTTTTTACATATTTGGTTGGGTCTGCTGTCAGCAGATAATAAACAGGTGACAACTTTATGATGCTTGTAGCCATGGAGCGTGTCACCTGTCAAGCTTGTTAATCCCTGCTGAGCCCACAAGGCTTGTATGCAGCTGGTTTTTTATGTAAAAGAGTAGAATATTCAATAGGAGATCGTATCTGTTGTGTCCGTGTGGCTAAGCAGTTTGTTACAAGTTGGATTGAAGCACAAAGAAGTGAGTGTCTGTGGTTTAGTTATTACTGATGTTCTGGAGACCCAAATCTATTATGGGGGCTGGTCCTCCTTGAGGAGGCAAAAAGCAAGTCCCCGTAATGTATCATTACATTTTAAGGTGAATACATGTTTTGAGGTTAGGGTTAGAGTAATCCCACCAGGAAATTAATGGAGGCTAATGTAATGTCCCATGTTTGTTTGTTAGTTACTGTGATCTGTTACAAGCCAGATAGCGTTTAAACTGACAGACTGAAAAGACAAAGACTTTGGTTCCTTCAAACTTAGTTATTTCTGTTGTTGTAATTAAGATTTTAGAAAGAAATCTATAGCTGATACTGGAAATTTTTTGACAAGTCATAAATCATAATATGGCATAATCACTAAAATATTCTCAGACACCATATTTGTTTTCTGGCCAGAATATCTGGTCTTGCAGTTTGGCTTAATACAAAGAAAGTTCAAAGTCATGTCACACACAACGTGTGCGTTTACATGTAACAAAACCATTATCTTTCCCCAACCTTAACCAAAGCATTTTTGTTGCAGAAACCTAACCACAGACGGGACTCTGGATGCAAACCCTCCTCTCTGATGTGACAGTTGTGTGATTTGTACGCCCTCCATCCACCCCAACCACTTCCTCGTGTCTCTGCTGCCATTAATAAATGTAGCTCTTCATTACGCAATCCAACAAACAATTACATTTCTACAACACGTATTTGCTGTCGTACTTTAGCCGTATAGAAACAGAATGTGTAGGAGGCAGGTCACAAGGAGTCATTGCATTGTTTAATGCAGCAGGTAAAACTATCGGAATACAGACTCGGCATAAAAACAAACAAACGTAAAGTGCATAATAAATACAACTCACCATAACGCAGCAGCTGGCAGCATCAGCTTCCTTCTTAGCCTTAGCAACACAGTTAGCTAGCGGTGAAGTACGGTGCTCTTAGTGCAGCTACACCTGTTGCTGTGGTGGCCCTGAAGACTTGCTTCTGTCCTTCTTGTTCACGTTTTTGCCTTATAAGAACTTAGATTCAGGCTTGTCTTTTAGTGCAGGGTGCTTTGTCTCTGTGTGCCGAAGCAGTTTTGAAGGGTCCATTGCCTCATTTGAAGCATGCAGCCACATATTATGTAGAGGGGGCCTGGAGCACGTGAATCACCTGTTGCGATAAGGCCGTACTTTAAGTTGGAGTCCTGGTATTTCCCACTAAATGCAGCTTTATTTGTCTTGACAGTCTTTGGCTTTTCTGTCTGTCTCATTATTGGACTTTTTTTTCCCTTTTCAATAACGCTCTCCACAGACATTCGTTGTTCACTCATTTCACCTGGTTACTTAGCTCTTTAAGCCATGACAGACAGGTATGTGTCAAGCGGTATCAAAAGGCACGGGCGGATGTGGTGTAGGATTTTTCAAAATAAAACACCTCGCAGACTCTAGTCAATAAATAAATAATATAAATAATTTATTCATTTATTCATTTTGGTATCCTGAGGGACAATTGGAGGCTATGAAATGATAGCAAAAGGTTAGGAGGCTACCTAGTGTAGCGTCAAAAAATCAGGTCATATTGTGCATTTTATCATCTTAATCAAATATATTGGTTGTAGTAGTATTTTTAGTGTGATCTTGATTATATAAACTGGAAATGGTTGAAATTACTGTGATTTGCACTCTCTCCCCACTGCTGTGAACTTTAGCCTACTTTTGTTTGTAACCTGGGTTGAACTCTACTGCTTTGTTTGTACAATAGGGCACCTAGTATCCTTGCTGTGCAGCTGTGCTGAGGTTCATTGTATCTTTTCAGTGCAGCAGAGTCCTGGGAAAAAAATGTTAGATGGAGAGGCAGAGAGTGTTGTCCCAGATGATTCAGCCTACATGGAATGGCTCAAAAGTACAAGCTAATGTTGATAACTTGAGCTTATATTTATAATGCTCACAGCAGCATGGTATCTGCTCCGTCATGCTGATAATACATGCATGCTTGTATTTACTTTTGCATCATATTTGTACTTTTATTAAAGGGTCTGAATGTGTCTTCCAGGAGGAGGCTCATCACACACATACACACACACACACACACACAGATAACAGTCAATAGAGGAAGAGAATAGACTGGAGGTCTCTGACCACAGCATCCTGAATTCGTTTTCCTCTTGGCCCCAACACAGCAAACACACACAGTAGACCGAGCTGTTTTACTGACTCATAGACGTTCCTGTGAGAAATGCAGAGAGAGTGAGAAGTTGAGAGTGAAAGGTAACTGCAAGGAAACTATGTGCACACCTGGTTCCTGCTGTGTTTTACACAGTAGGTATTGGTAGTCTGAAGGAGAGAGGTGTTGGTTGCAGCCAAACCACTGAAAACCACAAAGTGTAACCATGTTAAAAAAAGTGCTTTCTGTGCAATCATGGCCAACACTGTACTGTTCACTGTATGAGACACCACATATGGAACTTCACAACTGACATTATATCAGAAGTCTAAAGATTTAAAGAAATAAAAACAAACAAACAAACAAAAAATTAAATAAATTTTAAACACTATAATGTAGCTGTAAGCAGATAAAAATGTTCATTAATGCATTTGTCAACAGCTACAACCCCTCCTGTGGACACCCATACGCAGTTATATGTGAATATATATTACAAAGTACATATTCATATGTTTAACATCAAATTATTTGAAAAACTTAGATAGTTGCTATAACAGAAAATTATCATGAAATTTAATTTCAGTTGACAGACTTTAACAAAAGCTGCTGTATGAAAGTAAAATCAGAGTCTTTTTGTCCTCTTACCTTAAAACCACAAAAGGTTAAAACAGTCACTTCTCTCTTTCTCTACAGATGGAGGAATCCACCCTGCTGGACTGCTGCTCTGACTCATACACACGTGTGTGTGAATGTGTGTGTGTGGTGTGTGTGTGTGAGTGTGTGTGTGTGTGTGCGGGCACGCAGGAGCCATTTATGCGCATGACCAAGTGTGTTTGTGTGTCTGTGTGTGTTAATGAGTTGTGTGTATGTGTGTCTGTGTGTGGAAGACATATAATTATCTGAGCATGTGTTTGTGCCAAGCTGTGGAAGGCACCGTACTTTCCATGTCCTGCAGATGAGCGCACGCACACACACACACACACACACACACACACACACACGCACACACACACACACAGCACAGGAGGACAAGGAAGAAAATAACAAGAGAGAGTCTGCCTCAGACAACTACTCAAATAAAGGAAAAAAAAAAATCTGTCCTCATTTTACCTAAATTAACTTAAATACCAACAAAGAACAATGACCTGAAATGAACTAAGAGGTTGGTGATGGACCATACATAAGTATTTTAAACTAATATTTGATTAAGAGTTTAAAAAGTAAAAAGTTTGTTTATGGTATAGAAGATTTGTTATGATTTGTCATTTCTTTGATGTAACATAGGCCTGTGTCCCATGGTAGAGGTATTCAGACTGTGCACTTGTGCATAGGATAGTGTCACTTAAAACAACACTCACATGCTCATGTGTACACTGAACCAGTTCTTGCTTGCTGTAATTATTCCTCCTTTGTTTGTGTAAAAATACTGTTATCTGTAAGTTAACAAGAGGCTTCAACAATGTCATTTTGACAAGCCATGTATCAATCAGAGTTACAGGGCTTTTAGTATAAAATTGTCTCCTTATGTCACTATGCCTCTGTTGCAGCTCAGTGTGGAAACACAAAGAGGGAAGTCATCAATATTCAGTGTTGTAGTTTTCAGGGGCTTAACAAGTGAATGCTGCTTAATGTAGCTGATTGACTTAAAGCTAACCATTTCTCTACTGTCAGTTGAATTTATAACACATCATCACATTTTATAGATTGATCATGTGTTTTGCAAAGCAAGAAGTGACAGTTGTCAGATAAATGTATTGGTGTGAAAGTATTTCCCTCAGATAAGTAGGGAAGTAGAAGTACAAAGCAGCATAAACATGGAAATAGCTAGCTTAAGTGCAAGTGCCTCAATACTGTCCTTTAGTACAACAAGTACAACTGAAGACAATAATGCAGTGTTTCTGCTGACAAACAAGCACAATATACAATAAGTCTCTCAAGCAGTTTAATGTAAAAAGATGTGAATGCTTTATTTACAGCAATTAAAAAGCATAATTACAATATTTTCAGTGTACGATAACAGTACATAAAAAAAAAAAAACATTGCTACAGTTGTACTGGGTCACTTGGAGTCGTTCAGATTAGTTTGTTTCTATTTCTGCACAAACAGGCTCCAACAGTTGCATTTCTGTACAGCATTTGCAGCGAAGCACATCACACCACAGTGTCTCTGGGCCCCCTATACTTCATATGTTTTAACTTTTGAACAATTCCAATGAAAACATAAGTATACATGTTTAGTTTTCCTGTCAAAAGATCATGAACTTTGAATGATTCTCCTGTTCCATTAATCTGAAAAGCTCAAACGAGTACAAATCTGCAGCACAATTTGCCAAAGAAGCTCCAGCAGCATCAATGCGAGCCAGTAAAACCCTGAATGTCGCGCAACTGTTTCTGCACTGTAGCACCTACAGAAGTTAGGCGGTGAATCAACACATTACCAGGTTTCCATATCAGTTTCAGAAGACCGTAATTCATCTTTCAGTTTCCTCCCTGCCATGCTCTTCTCTCACACTCCAGCTGTAATACAGTACTTCAAAATGAGGTCTTAGGTTTCACATGGCACAATATCACAAATCAACATGCAGTCACAGCGCTCTCAGTGTCACAGTGGAGGAGAAGCAAAGCAAGTAAATTTGGAGCACAGGAAGACAAGCGTGAGATGTTTGCATTTCCAAAAAATACATAGTACGTCACTAATGTGAAATGTCTTAGTTGTTTCTCTACCAGGAAAGGACTAGAAGGAGGAGGGAAAACAACTAGAAACAGAAAGTAGTGTGATACAGCATGGCTTGAAACTTTTACACTTTTAAGTGACTGAAAAATGAAAATTGGACAAACATAGCTTTACCCAGGGGCCGGTTTAAAAACCTTTTAATGGGGTGCAGTGGGACTGGGTATGATATAATAGTCACATTGTTCAGTGTAATAAATGAATTTCAGATAAACAACTTTAAATATTCTAATATGAAATAACATTAATAAATGGCTGCTATTTCTAACTCCACACATCTGACAGCCATGGACAGATTACGCAACAAACAGGTCCCTGAATGCAGGTATGTAAAATGCCTTCTACATATGAGCAAGACCCCCGGACACACAACTGTTTATGGTCATTTTGTGAGTCTTTTTGGTTGATCCAAATCTCTGTGGCCATTTTGTGTCTCTGTGTGGTCGTTTTGTGTCTCTTTGTAGTTGTTTGACTTGTTTCCAACAAGAAATGATGTGTGGCCAATCAGATTCTGGCCCTGCCCCTGGGTTTATGCACTGGTGCTGTAGTTTATTTGTGTACTTGTATACTAATCCATTGTTTACGACCGGCAACTTTCTGTGTGACTGTTGTTGAGTCAGAGGCGAATTAGTGTGAGGGATGTCTACATCTGTACAAAAGCAGGTTCTCGTGTCGAGTTTATCCATAGAAATGAATCACCCTTGTCTTCACCATGTCCATTATGTGCAGTAACAAATGTCAACAAGCTTCATTTACTGAGTAGACAACCTGACACTAATCTGGCACCTCAGTGTCGGAAGTTTGATGCTGAACAGCTGATTTAACCATTAAAACGTGCAGTTACACAGGTGACAGAGTTGCTGAAACGCGAGTTTAGGAATGATGAAAGCCAGGATCACATTTAATCTGTGATGGTGTTGACAGAACTGTGCAAACATCCAAGAGTGACTCAAACGTACTTTGGTTGAATCTGGTTATTGATTGTGTTACGACAAACTTCTGTTGCTGTTTTGGTGTTTGCTGTTCTTGTCTGGACAACCTCACAGGGAGAAACTAGCGATTAAATTCAACACATGTGACACAAATAACAACACAATATCTGCAATGTTGCTGACAGAGACTTTGATTTGAAACAGATGAACTCCCAACGAAGAGTAAAGCTTTAAATGCGTTAAGTGTGATTCCTGAAATTGAACTTATTCAGATCTCGGCCAAACTGCTTTCAAGGACTTTTCTGACACAGATTGATCTTGCCAAGCGTAGAGCAACAAATTACATCTCTAATTACATTTTTATTCCAGTCAGGCTGAAGCAGACACTCACTGCAGCTGATGTGATTTTGGTACCAAGCAAAATAAATTACAGGGTGGCACAGAAGTTGGTAATATTCACTTGTACCAGTTAAAACAGAACCCAGAAAATAATCAGTTTTGCACAAATCTCTTTGGTCAACATCCACCCTGCATCCCTGGACATTTAATATATAATGTTTGATGTTTAGTACTGTGTTGCTAGAAAAATGGCCAGAAATTATTCCTCCTCCAAGAAAGATGGCTTCAGTGATGAGGATTTACCGGTTGGTTTGGCAAATGTACATCTGGTCAGCATCCCTCGTGCTGAACATGTATGCACTCTTGGTAAAATAAGGTGCTTGGGTCACTTTTTTCCTTGCATAATTCTTGTTAAACACCCTGTCTTCAAATATTTCAAATTGTACAGATAACTAGAGACACAGACATATTCTACACTGCATCCTCCAAATAAGAGGAATATTTGTGCATACAAGAGAGCAGGCATTTCATATTTTGCATATAAGGTTTTCACACAGCTGTTTATCATCAGCTCTGGTTCAGTTTTAATCACCTATGACTGCTAACATGCATTTTAGTACTCATAAGCCAAGACCTAATAAATAAAAATAATTGCCAGAACTGATATGTACACAAAGATAAGAAAAAAGGTACTTAATCTGAAGCCTGTATCACCACTGTTTGCTGTTATTGTTAGGTAACCAGTCAGTAACAAAACCCTCTTTGACTCTGCATTATTCAGTGTTTGGTTTCTGTCCAGAAATCTCTCTCTGAGAGTGTTTAATGACCTGGCAGGCGTGAGGAGACTTGGCTGGGTCTGAATCACTGCACTAATAAACAGATAACATGACCTTGTCAACAAACCAATACATCACAGCTACAATGAGTCTGACTGCTAATGGTAAATATAGAGCCTGAAACAAAGAACATTGGAAGACAGTACTGATTGAAAACTTAAAGAAAAATGCTTTGAATATAATAATAATGTCAAACTACGGTTTGTAATGCAAAGGGATGAGTAAACACGACAGCAGAAAAGTACACTGTTTAACGGTTTAAATGATTGACATGATGTAATTATTAATTTTGTTCATCATCTTGCTCTTTTGAGTTTCACTCCACTAATTGGGCAGCTTAGTAACAAGTATTAAAATGTAATGTAACGTGCAAAATCTTTGTTTTAATGCTGAATACAACCACAGCAAAGAGGAAAATGAGGCCCCTTAATGCTTTTTTTACCGTCATTTTTTTAAAATGAATACGTATACACAGATTATATGTGGTGATAAATGTGATTCTGAAGTTTTTGGAAATATTTCAAGTTAGACTTTAGTGAGATGTGCGGGCAGTCATGTGCCTAGTGACTCTAGTGGTTACAGAAACACAGGCTTTTCTGTACAGAGGAAGACTGATATCAGTTACTCGAAGGTTGGTACAGTATCATCTTACTAGTATCAGTGGGTATTTTTTAAACATAAAACAATAGAGAGGGTAAAATCTGTCTGGGCAGGTTCAGTTTACACATGAACAGGTCATACAGTCTATTGTGTACCAACTGCTGTTTAATAGGATGACAAGAAATTTCTCTATTTTTTTTTCCTGATTTACTAAAATCTGCAAATTTTGTGCATCTACTTAAAGTACCATTGAGGGAATAATAATCTGGGTTACAGATTACCTGATTATATATTTGTGGTAGGAGGAAAATTTGAGCCAGGTTATTAAAATATGACACGGAACAAAATGACACTTTATCATTAATCCAGATTATGGTAAACTGTATTTGAACTGGATTCATTTTTAGGGAAAGCTGGGTAAGCTTAACATTGACTGTGCTGATATTTTCAAGGAGTTAAGATGCTGAGGACCACAGCACATATTTCATTACTCATCTCACCTCTCTCTGCAATATTGATCTAGTCTGAATGGGGTTGTAGAGGTCAGCAAAATACACCATGACATGGCATTTGCTGATCTCTTTACTCAAGACCTCATTTAGTTGGCCACTCAAATTATCAGGACACATTACATTTCTGTGGCTGAAAACGCTGATGTACAGTTGACCCTTATTAACTTATGAAGCAGGCATAACAAGATGTGGTATTTCATGGTAGAAAAAGGTTAAATGGCACAGTATTTTAGGAACATTGTGTGGAAAAAATGTTGGATAAAAATGCTAGCTTTGGCCCAGCTGGTTCCCACACAGGCCATGAGTCTGTTGCATGCTGGATCCTATTGTGACAGGAGTGCAAGATCATTTTTCTCTGCCCAGATCTTTTGAGGGAGAAGATTGGGGAAGAGTTCTTAAACTGGATCGACATACTTTAACAACCCTGGGTCTGCAGAGTTGATCACCCAAGGAACTCATAAGCTCTGTACAATAAAAACATCTTAAAAGAAGCTAAAAAAGTAAAAAGGAAACTGTACAAGGCACATTTGAATTTCCATAGGCATACTCAGGTGGCATACTCAGGTGACATGACAACCCCTGTGCTGGAAAGGAGTGCAATGTTCTGGCTCTTTGGTAGCATCGCAAAGGCTCAGAGACCATGAAGGAAAAACACAGGTGCAAAAACAAAAATACAGGCATTTTAGAGTTCCTTAACAAATAATCTCCATCAAAATTAAGACAAACAGAGTCCAAAGTCTCTATCTCTCTTTGGGAAAGAGAAGGATGGAGAGTTAAAATTAGGTCCCCCAAAACAAAAAGAAGATTCAAGATGTGATAGATCCAATGACACATATACATTATTTAAGAAAAATGCTACGTCTGCTGGGTTTCCCAACTCTAGACCTGAGCGTGGTCCTGGTTGTTCATACCGCCTTGCAAGTAGATTATCCGTCCAATCACAAGGAGCAGGATGCCCACACACAACAGCACGGTGGGCTCCTGGTGGATGTGCGGCAGCTGCTGCTGAGGGATCACAACTGGTCTATGTCCACCTGCCACCCCCTGGAACAAAAAGAAGACAGAGACAGTTTTACAGAGAGAAATATGTAGCAAAGCCCTTCTTCAACCAGGAAAAGACTGGGTTGAAACATGACTGGAAGAATTGACATAGACATAGTCCAGCAGTAAGGATAATGATCTCAGGGGAGGTTGATGGGTAAAGACAAGAATTTTCAACTATGATGATTTGGATTCAGTGGACTGTCAACTGCCATCTTAGTTACTGTTTCTGGGGGTGATTTGTTTTAAAACAAGAACCCTGAAATATTGCAGCTTGATGGTTACACACACACACACACACACATATATACATGATATTTGGCTTAAAGACTGAGGCTAACTGAGGTTATTCTATTCTATTCTAACGTGTGTCCACACAAACAATCAGCATCCTTGACGATTCCTGTAGGTTCTAGAAACAGCATTGTTCTTGTATTGCAGTGTAGAGCTCAACAGTCTGAGTATTATCTTTCATTCACCACCATGTTTACCTATGTAGCTTATGTAGTCAGACACCCAGAAGCAATGTTCCCTCTAAGCTGCACACCTGCGCAATCGCGCACTGCTCCCGCTTTCTCCGTGCACAGCAAAATTATGTAGCGCATAAAATTACAGTGTGCAACAGTGTGCACGTCTGATGTTGCTCACAGTGGTCCAAGGAATTCTCAGGGAGTTTGTGTGTATGCTCAGACACATGAAAAATTAGGGGGAACATTGCCCAGGAGGTGTCATAGTGTACGAGAAAAAAGACTTTTAGGTTGAGGACTAAATGATACAGGTGGCCAATGTAACAATATTTTGGATAATGACTTTGACAGGGGTGGCTGGATAGGAAACTAAAGTATTTATGTGGTTAATGAAACTTTGTCAGTTCTCAAACTCAACCACCGACCATTTCATGCAAGAAAAGGTGAGAACAGCATACACAGTTCATGGAGTTATTCATGTCAAAATGAATCACTTTAGCATTAGCTTTTGCATAGCATTTTCTCAATTCACAAAATGTTCCATGTGTGTTGTAACATACATCAAATGTTCAAGTAAACACTCAGGTGTTACAGAGGGATCCCTTGATGATTTAAAATCAAAGGGACACACACACACACATACTGTATGTTTACATCCACAGGAAGCAGGTAAGTACAGTTTCCAACATCCTGCCACAACTCTTTTTATTCTCTGCATCTCCAGGTGTGATGTCCTTATGTCAGTGTGTGAATGAATGCATACGTGCAGTGTGGTGAGTTTATGTGTGTGGTGTTTTCCTATAGGTTGAATTTGACTGAAGGCTTCCGATCTTTACTTTAATCACATTTCCAGAGTGTTACAGCATCTACATGCATAAAAAAAGATTAAATTGTTCGGTTTAAAACACGGTGTTACTGTGACCACCCTTAACTCAGAGGATAGCATTCTCAGTATTGTTTAGAGACCCTGCTAGTCCAAGGGGCCACAAATGCTAATGTGGGTGAAATACAGTTTAACATCTTGATATAGAGGAAAATATCACAGGAAAATAAAAATTCTTTAATGAAAGGTGTTGGATTACACACACACACACACACACACACACATATATATATATATATATATATATATATAAGAGAAGATCCTCCATTTCCTATAATGCAACTGTCAAATATTTGATGACTCAAGTTTATAGACTTCAGAAACCTCCACCCACAGCTGTAGAAGACTGTATTCATAGACTGTGTGTCCCTTTGAAAATCAGCTAACTATTTCATATAGTTTATGAAGTACTATATGACTATATGACATATACAATCACTTAACTTTGAATAAGGTCAAATGATTGACAAAGAAGAGAAACAACACTGGGTCTAGCTACACATTAATGGATTAAGGATGAAACTTTCCCCAGATTTTTCAACCTCTGATGGGTGTTTAAGACCAGTGGCTCAATTTACAGAAAGCTGAAGCAGGTCAAGGCGAGTCTGGCTTGATTCACACTGTATTGTGCAAGATCACGTTAGAAAAAAATCTAACAAAGTCACAGAATCCTGGCTAACCCATCCTGAGCAGTCTTCAGATATCTCTTCCATAAAACATTTCACTGTTGTCAAGTAAACAATTGAGTTAATAAGTGAAATCACCTCCTGTGGCTTTGGTTTGGACTCTAATAGTTCCCGACATTGTATGCCTCGACTGTCTTTCCTGTCTCTTGCTATTTCCAACACCACTCCACCAGTCATTCCAACAAAATTGGCATGCCGTTGACTGAAACAGGTGTTTTCTTTTCTGCTCTCTGCCCCTGCAGTCGACAGCCCTGAGCCTTGGCCTCGGCCCATCGCTTCAGCACCAGCAGCTTCTGCCCCGTCAGCAGAAGAGAAAGGACATTTCCCCTGGGTGGACGCTCACTGGGAAGCTTGGCCCCCGAAGAAAACACTCTCCAAAAATAACAAGGTTTCTGTTGTTGAGGAAAGGTGGAAAGGTGGGTGGAGATCTTCACAATGAATGAAAAAAGTATCTGGTAACTTCTCTAATAATAGTAAGGGAAACTTCAAAGACAAAAGACTTTGCTAATATTTTGAGGCCAACATATTTTTTTTTTATAACATATTTTCTCCATCAGCTCCAGTTCAAACCTGTTAGGAGTAAAACACAGGATTCACTGAGAACTGTTCTCATTAAATTAATGAACTTGTAGTAAAAGCACAAGAATAGCTCCAATTGGCCAACAGTAGAGGGCTGTGGCTGAACTGTATAGCTCTCAGCTGAGAAATCTTGGAGCTGTGTAAATGTGAAGCTGAACTCTGCTTAAAAACATCCATCCTCAGCTGCTGTTTGCTCTAAAACTTTAAAAAGGAAACCAAACACTGACTGAAGCGTTTACAAGAATAACTAAGGCATTTACAAGCGTAAGAATCATTTTTCCACTGGAAGATGGATGTCCTGTTTTGGCATGAAGCCCTTCAAATACGGCCTGGCCGGATAAACTGTGTGATGCCATCCAGATATTGACTGGCATAGAATAAGTCTTTTGCCCCAGGGCGAAACTGTACTCTGAAAAACAGGATCTTTATGGACGAGTGAGAGAGAGAGGAATATCAAAGCTGTGTGGTTTGATTCGAAAAGCGAGCCAAAAGCCACAGAAACCTCTAATGCCAGAGAAGGAAACAGGTGAGGGGAAGACTAGTTAACCCTGTGATGAATCACGATCTGCTTCTAATTCTGCTTCTGACTATCACCAAGTGAAACAAACAGGTCAGAGATGACCAAAGAACTGCCACAATACTGATTTGACTATTGAGACTTGACTCTTACTTCCTGCACAGAACCATATCGGCTAAGGCTGATAGATTCATGGACTCATTGAGAAAGAAACCCACTGTAGAAAAGGCAGAAAGATTACTCACTGTAAATCCACAACAGCTAAAAATAGATTGTAATACAAGGCATCTAGGGTCTCCCATTCACATATATAGACTCAAACACTGGAGGTACACAGGATGCCATTCATGGTCAATGGAACCTTTTAATGACATCCTGGTAATGACCAGGTTACTCAAGACTCAAACATAGCCCAGAAGTGCAAATGGTACTGGGAAAGGTAATAAAAGGTGCACAAAGGATGCATAAGCAACAACAAGACAACTTATCACCTGCATTTTGATTCCCCTCAATATGGAAGCACAGTTTGTTAATACCTCTACTCAACTATGTAAGAGTGCTTCAAAAAAAGTGAAAGAAAAGCTGACTCTGTTGATGCTGACGCTGGAGTCTGTTTAAACATCAGGTAAGTTTAAACAATCGCCCTAACAGTCCCAAACGCATCTAGCTAGCTACCTGGTAGGCTAAATGAACTGGAATTTTCTTACCACACAGTATTTTGGCTATACCAATCATGGATATATTTTTTAGCTATGCTAGTGGTTGGTTCAACACTTTGAAATTTCAAATATCTCTCTGCCATGAAATTTTTTGACATTGATGTTCCCCTCAGGATTTACTGTACTTTGGCAATCCTTATCTTTTCAGGTCAAAATTTCAATTTGTCCAATACTGGCTAATGACCAAATACCTGCAAAGCTAGCGATATCCCTGTCGGCTTCAGGTGTATTTTTTGTACTGTTAAAATTATACAACTAAAACATTATAACATTAGTGTATCTGCTAAACATAAGCATGTTAGCATTGCCATTGTGAGCATGTTAGCATGCTGACATTAGCATCTGGTTTGAAGCTGCACAGCATCTAAACACAGCATCGTAGTGCTGTTATGATGCAGACTCTTCATCTTGTTTTCGTTACTGGTTAGAGGATTAAATTAAATCCACAATGACAAAAGAAAACTGGACTGTATATTTCTGAAAAAAAGGCACAAATCTCCATCACATCCACATCTGGAAAAACACTTTATTCTGACAAGACATGATAGTTTTTTTCTCGTATGACTTTTTTTCCCCAGTAATCATCACCTTATGAACTTCCTAACTTTAAATCAACATTTGAGCAGACACCAGTGTAGGAAGTAGCTCTAAGTGCAGGAGAGACTCCTTTCTCTGCAGCTTATACCAAGCATTGATTTCCCTGAATGTCATCACGGGACTGTTGTATTTGGCAGTGAAGTGAAAACTCTTCAAACATTGAGTTTTGGGGATTTGGTTTCATCTCTGCAACCTGAACTTCTGCCATTATCATAAATCAAGGCTCATGTGGGTGTAGAAGAAGTGAATACCCATGAATTCAGCCTCCTCTTTTATTTGGCAGCTCCACAGTTTGTTGTTTGACATCACTGATTAGAGTTTCACCTTTGAGTTGCCTTGGCTTTTCAACTGAAGAGCAACTTTTGTAAAAGCAGCAGAGGGTTGCAATTTTCTTGTTGTGGAAATGGTGAGATTATTGTTATTAATGTTAATTTGCTTACAGCAGCGATTTACCATACTGCACATTAGAGGGTAGTCTCTGGAAAACAGACACAAGGTTTGTGGTTTTATACTGGCAGAGTTTCTGTGCTCTTTCCTCACCTCATGAACTGCTGTAATAATCTGACTATCAAGATGGTTTACAGTTTGAAGAGTGAGGGAAATTTGGCAAGTACACAAGTCTCAAGACACAAAGCAAACTTTGTGTCTGAAAGCTTGTTTCACCATTACATGTTTGATTTGTTGATCTATTTATGTCTAGATACCTGACTATATAAACAAGAGAGGAGACAGTCAATCATTTTAAAAATCTTTTTAAAACAATTAAAGCTACATCATCCCTATTACACAGTCTGAGAAACTCTACTTGAACAACTGGGATTCACAGTGCTTGAGCAATGCACCTGTTTATATCCTTCAACATTGTATCCTGCTCAGTTGTCACTTACTATATTTACTGTCACTTACTATATTTTACATCTACCGCTAATGAAAGTGCAGGACAGACTGTCAATGACAACATAACAGGAGGATGTGGTGTACATGGGAGGAGCTGAGACTTGACGTATGTGGTTTATGTGATGTGATGTATTTACATCATTTACATCTGACCAGCATCTGTATGCAGCATATCAAACCAGGTCGGATCAGATTGTGAGTGATCAGATCATTGTCATTACATTTACACCTTTATGAATGTACACCTTAAACTGTGTTAGATGAGGGAATTGAAAGCACTCTTATGTTTACATGTTAGGTATGAAGCTTGGTCCTGAAGGATTAGCGTAGCTTAGCTTATCTTAAGATAAAGACTGGAAGCAGAGGAAAACAACTAGCCTCATTCTGTCCCCATGGTCCTGCTCAACACCCACTGCTTAAATTATTATTAGTAGTCTTATTATTAGTCTTATCATTATTACTATTGCTATTATTATTATCTCTCTCTCAACCTAACAGGTTGTGACAGATGAAAGTCCACCTATAGCCCGGTTATGTTCAATTTTTTCCTTGCCTATGTTGCCAAGTAGCTTGGTCATAGGGGCATAATGGGTCTCTGTAAATGATTTATGATTTTATAAAGAGTACGGTCTATTGCCTGCTCTACATGAAAACTACCCTGAGACTTTTGTTATGATTGGAGTTATGCAAATAAAATTGACTTGACTTGGCTCAAAATGTAAAAAAAATAGCTACCAGCACCAGCAAAACTCATGAATTAACATGTTGACTCTTATACAAACAGTAATGTCAAAAAAAAAACAACAACAAAAAAAAAAAAAACTTACAGTAAGCCAAGTGTTCAGGGGATACAAATAATTGCCTGTGATTAAAAACACCATGCAGACAATATAGGGCTGGTCTGTTATTTGGGTGATTGGTTGAATTTCACAGTCAGGATAAGAGGTATGATTTCCACTGCAATCAGAAGCAGATGTTCTCCTCTGCTGAGTCTGACGTGAAGCCAAAACCAGTTTCACCAAACGCTCTTGATTTTCAACCTTATACCTAGGGAGAAATTACACACACACTCTTACCTCAAATAACCCCTTTCACTATCTGAGAATAGAAAACCTGCTGCCACAAATCATTTTCCTACTGTCACTGCAACTCTGCAGGCTTCTAACAAGTAGTTCATCTTGTGTACACACACACACACGCACTATCATGTACAGTACATGTACAGTGACATGTACTTACACACACACACACACACACACACACACACACACACACACACACACACAGTAGTGCTACTGTGATGCAAAGGGAGAACAGACTGAAAGACCTGCAAAAAATGTAAGTCAGAGCACCAATGAAGGAACCACACAGTCATTCAGTCATCCAAACAAGATGATACAACTTGTGTACAACATCTGCCGACCTACTTTAAAGGATAATGCTGATTGCATATTTTATCCCATTTACTACAGATTGTAGACAAAGCAGCAAAGCAAACCAGAGGACGAAATAAGTAAAAATGGATGAGTGATTTTTTTTTCAGCTTTGTGCATTAAGCTAGGTTCATAGTCAAGGGTGTGCGAACTTCCCACCAGCTCTTGAATGCACCATCTGGGAGACTTTTCAGATTAATTTACGTAGCAACAACAATGAAAAAAATTACCTATCTCAAATTTAAAGCTAAGAAGTTAATAAAAAAGCAGTGGATATCTGGACAGGAGAAAGTCCGGATAGCATTGGAGTCCTTTGAAAAATGGAAGACAGTAATGTAGAATATATGTGATTGGTAGAAAGGTCTATAACACTGGTGTATACAGCAAAAATATCAACATGAGTCTGTGATATTCAGGAAAACCTGGAAAATCAATGCACAAAATCAGACAAATGACAAAAAAGTGCCTATCCCATTCTATTTGGCTTTGGAAACTGCTAGTGATTCTGCCTTCAGACTTTGGGGAAAGACACATCTCTGGTGCAGGGGATTCAAACTTCTCATCTTGCTCTCCCTTCTTGTCTCTTTCTTCTCACAGTGGAAACATTGAGTCAGCCCGTTCCAAAAAGCTCATGTGATTTTGTTTGGTTACCACAACTTACTATGCTGCATCTCAAAAATAGCTCTCTGAACAAGGGTACACTTACAAGCACCAAACTAGTACACACACACACACACACACACACTGATACAATGATTATTTTTCTATGCTTCTCACTCTTACCATTTCTCCACTTCTTAGTAACACTATGCAAATCTCCCCAAACAGTGTAATTTCAGCATCCACACACAGGAGCTGCATTGATGATGTTGTGGTTTTAAATCTGACTGATGACCTCAATCACATGTCATGTCTATTACTAACTCCTGTTGTTAGTTAACCCTTCTATTCTTTTTCCACAAACATAGTAGCTTGTTGTCTGACACTGAAACAACACAACAGAAGCTTTTCTGTCAGGCAGTTATTTCATCACAACTAAAGGTCTTCCTCATTTAACCAAGACGAGAAACCAGCTGACTAACAAATGCAATCTGTGCTGTATACTGTACTCTTCATCACCATTGCCATCAATGTTTGACATTATGACTCAGGATTTTAAACTTTTATGTGTGTGTGTGTGTGTGTGTGTGTGTGTGTGTGTGTGTGTGTGTGTGTGTCCAGTCAAAACTGTTAAAACTGAAACTATCTGAGTGAATATTTGAGTAGAGTGTTCATTGTTGGAGTTTGTGCAACATGAAGGCATCATCATTCTCAGAAAGGAAAGAAATGTAGTGATGCTGAAATAAAAACTTCCCTCACTTACTGAATACTGTCCTAGTATCTTTTAACAAGGCATAAAATGTCCTATTACTTCAGTAGACTGGAGAAGAAATATGTGTTCAAATTCCCAAAACAATCCAGAACAAGCATTCAACAACAACAACAACAATCCTTAAGCTAGCAGGCTATAAACAAGCAAGCACTACAACAAATCAGTTTAGTTCCGCATTTCACTGCTGGAAAAGACAGTGCTCTCTTAACTTAAATGGTTAAACAAGGGTTAAAAATATTGTCTTTCTCCCGCTCTTTGTCTTTCACGCACTCTCAATCACACACAAACAAAAACACAAGAAGCCAGCCAGTGACACCCGACTGGTCCACAATGTTCCTCAGGGTTATTTCTGTCTTCAGGACAAAGGGTTTTTACCTCCTACTGAAAGATGACAGAGTGTGTGTTGGAGTTTGTTTGAGTGTGTGTCTGTGTTTGATTGTGTTTGTATTTGTGTGTGTGTGTGTGTGTGTGTGTGTGTGTATGTGTGTGTGTGTTTTGGCAGGATAATTAGACCTTGTGCTTTGCTCTCTGAGAGTCCTTTAACCACAGGGCTGAGCCATAATGAATCTACACTGTCACGGACACTAGACTGTCACACCACACACACACACTAACACAGATGCAAACACTAACATGGATGCAAACACATACACACACGCACTGTACTGAGCACGTTTACAGATGTTTGAAAACAAACACACACATATAACCACGCACATATTGTGTATATGTTTAACTGAGAGAGAGAGGTTGGATTAAATGAGGACAAAGGAGAGAGAGTCAGTGTGGGAGAAGAGTACCACTGAAAAACAATTACTCATCATTACACTGGTGATTATACACCGCTGTACATATTTTCCTGACAATTAATCACTTCAAAATAGCTTCTATGCAAAAGTATTTTTAAAAAGGTTTTGCCGGTTTCTCAGAGAATAAAATGAACTGAACCACCTGTGTGATTGTGTGTAAATGTAACTCAGATACTATGAGTCATTTTACAGCCTGAAGTGATACAGCTCTGCCCCTTGGCCGACGCCTTCAGCTAATGACACGGAATAAAGCTCTTTTGTCAACAGTGGTAACACTCTGGCAGCTCAGTATTTAACATTTATACCATGAACAGTTAGTGATGATGTGAGAACTTGTCATAATGTGTTAAAATATCTCCCTAAACCTTTTATTACAACATCACCATGTTCATATTTTTCTTAACCAGTTCACAGAAGCAATTATTCATTCAGTTTTACATTCATCTCCATGTTCCGCTGGGCTTATTAAACAACTGCGAGGATATCCACATTGTTGTTGTTGGTGACTACATTTCTTTTTTGTGCAGAAGTTTTCTCAAGCCTGTAGGCCAGAGGTTTCCAACCTGGGGGCTGGGACCCCCAAAACAATTGTAAGTGTATATGGATGGAGGAATGTAATTAGTTTTGCAGGTAGTTGGATAAACCAAAGTATTGGATAATTTAAGTTCTGCCCTAGACTGAAAGTTAAGGAGTGACCGCAGTGATTACAATTCCTCCTGAGGGGAACATGAATGTTTGTACCAAATTTCATGGGAATCCATCCAATGGATATTGAAACAAATATCATTCTCATGGTGGCACTACAGGAAAAGTTAAACAAAGATGACGAAAGTCATTAGGATTCATCCTCTGGGCACTATGAATGTGTGGACTAAATTTCACGGTAATCCATCCAATAGTTGTCAAAACATTTAGGTAAAAAGCAAATATGTGTAGAAGAAATGTCAGGGGAACACCAAGATCAGTAGGATTCATCCTCTGTGGATCATGAATGTCTCTCTCCAAAATTGCCATTTTTTCTTGTGAATTACTAAACTCCACCTCCAAAATGTGTTTAAAATAAAGTATGAGAAAGAAAAATAACTCCTTGGTTGACCTGCCTACAACTGGTATGACTACACTGCTGAATCACTGCTCTAGGATCCAGATGGAGGTGTCTGGGGCAGCCGCACTGGGTGCTTGAATCACCCCAAATTCACCCCAGGGCCAGATATGATTCATGATGATTAAACTATCCTGCTGGGCCTGTTTGACAGCGTGAGGTTCATGGCATGGTTAAGAACTTCTTGAAATTTCCTTTTGCTCAAAAACTTTCTCAAGTTCCTCTAAGATCTTTCACCACTCCAATTCAAGTTGGGAGATACTGTACAATCGCTCCAGGACATAATCCCTCCCTGGATTCCCACCAGTTAACACAGCTGTGTTCAACCACTGCTGGGAACTAAGCACAGATCTCTGACGTGGTGTCCAAGTGTTTTACTCCTGTATCTATAACCGTATGTTTATTTTGCGCAGTCACCGTTAGAAGGGGATTAATGATGATCATTCAATCTTAACTGAATGTTCAAGTTCAGGTTTGTCTCACCAACAAATAATTCTCCGCTGTCTTGTGCTGATGATTAAGTGCCCGACTAAAATCTGAGAAACCTGAAAAACATCTTGTGTTACTGTAGTTATGAAACCATATGAAACCATGCATGAGCACATGTCCAAAGCAACACCAACACCTGGTTAGAGAACAGGGAACAAGCCTTCACCTTCCTCTTTTCTCTGCCTCCTCATTGTTCTGCAGAATGAACAAACACACATGCACACGCTTTCTGGATTAGTCTGTACCCAAGTTCACAGAGAGCTTGCCACTAAGACACACACACACGCACTTCTCTTTCTCTTTCTGTCTTGTGTGATGAGGTGCTGAGTCACAGCCTCGACTCATCACGTTCTCACATATTTCTCCAGCCTTCCTCTGTTTTCCCTCCTTGCATGACTCGTTGACACATTTTGCAACCAGCTCGTGGGATTTTCCATATACATGGACTGAGTTCAATTCTTCCTGATGTCAGTGACTCTGCTGTCAGACAGTCAACTCCTGATTTCTCTGACTTTTGTTTATTATTTGGTTAAATGTTCAGGGAGGATGTTGATGGTATGTTTGATCATGCAGAAGGTGGATAAATAAAGCAACTGATCAAAATGAAAACCTGAATGATGGATGCGTAACCCAGCTGTTAATGACTGGTTTGTGAGCAATGTGATGACTGCTGGAACCATAAGTGCACTCAACATCCCCTCAGGGGTTTCAGGGATTTTTCGTTAAGGATGTATATATATATTTTTGAGGGGGGATGCAGAAGTAGGAAGGCTTAAAGGGCTAATTGTCTTCCTGTTTCATGCTTATTAGCAACTAGAAGGTTAAACACAACGGGATAAGCACATTTCAGACCTATCATACTTCTCAGCTGGAGTGTTAAGCCCATCGTGCCATGTGTTTCATGTCGTAGATTTATAGCTATTAAGCTTTTGACGCTGAGGGAGCATTTTAAGCTCTTCACTGGGATATAGCAGACCTGCCATGCTTTTTCTTGACTTTTATTTTCTGATCTATTTCTCTGATGAGATTAAAGTGAACTCAACCAAGCGCTGACTTTTTTTTTTTTTTCCCTCTTCCTCTCTGGCTTCCCAAAGCTCCAGTCAGCTCTTTGATAGTGGAGTAAATAAAACTGTGATGATGCAACATGCAGAAATGTTGCCAAGGAAACACAAGCCAAGAGGAAATGAACTCTTATTGCAGCTACGCAACTTTACAACACACTCTGACTGACTGATGGGTAAACTGCAGCATTCATGGGATTTATATTCCCTGGAGTAATGTCATTACCTCTTCAGTAAGGCAATAGTCAGACTACTGTAACTGTCACTTCACGTCATAAACAGAACTGATTAACTGAGCTGGATAACTCATTCATCTTTCTCTGAAATGTGCTTTTTATTTTAAGTACACACAAAATTAACAAAATTCAAATCACTGTTTCAATATGGAGCTGCATGGACAGAAAAATAAAGAAACATTTTTGAGTCGCAATGAAATGCAGCTAAGTTATGTTTCCATTCAGCGTTTCTCGCTACATTGCGGGTTTCTTTGAGGTCTAACAAATACATTTTCCTCTGCATTAAACATTTGCTTTTCGTACCAAGTTAATATCCATATTTGGTATCTAGTTGCATTTCTGCACTTCCTTGCATGCTATCGCCACCAACAGTTGATAAGCAGAACAGTGTTAACTACTGGCAGGAATGTGTATCATATTGTGCACAAAAAAGGTAAAAACAATGCTCCATAGTGCTACTAGTGGTTAAAAACTGCCATTGCACCTTAAAATATAAAACTGTTTTTACTCTGTCTCCATCTTTGAATTGCTTCAAATAGAGAAAATGGAAAGGAAATGATTGGCATTTCCTGTCTAATTAGCACAGCAAGAACACCACGTAACTCTCATCTGCCATTAAAGAGCCAGCATTCACAGACACCACCACGTTCATCAGTACCACAGTCAGCTAGCCAAGAAATAATCAGCTAAACTGCTGCTACCGAGGCTGAGCAAATAAGCTCGACTTTTATAATGTGACTAGTCAATGGGCTTCTCTGGGTTTCACCACATTTAAACACCCAATTTGTACCACTAAGTTTTGTTTTTGTTTCTTTCCCACTGCTGGAAACTGGCTGAAGGCTTTGTAGAGGAGAATGTCTCAATGCCTCCACCTTCTGCTCCTCCACTGTTGAGGGGCTTTTTTTTGTATCATATGGCTGTTTTCTTGTTTTTTGTTTTTGGGGTTTTTAACTGCAGTGGTTACCGTGGCATCTGGATTTTCTGCAGCTCCAGGCTGTCTGCTCGGTTATTTTCTGATCAAAAGTTATTTAGTTTTTCTCACCCCGAGCGCAGTGGAAATAACCAGCTGGTCACAGGCTCCCTCAGATCACCCATGGCGGTATTTAAGGGGCATTTTTGTCCTGGGCCCCTTTTCTTTTATTTCTTGCTCTGCTGAGCCTGTTGCTCATTTTCAGCAACATCCTGCCTCGCATTCACAGAGTTAAACAGCTGCTGTCTTGACTTGATTTTGGCTTTGTTTTGACTCCAGTGCTGCAGCGCTTTGCTAAACACTGAATCACCAATCAAGAGAACTTTTTAAAAGCCTTGTGCTAATAATAACTTTTAAAGCGAGGCAGGTTTATTTATATGAAATCAAAGTGCTTGGCAAAAGCCTTATACCAATAATAACTGCCCATAATACCTCAACCCCCCCTCCCACACACACACACACACACACAAACACACACACACACACACACACAGTGCCTGTGATGACTAACCCTTAACAGAAGGAGTCTGTTGAAATCGTCCCCAATGCGTCGGAGCTCTTGTCCGATTACTGCCTCCGTCTGCATGTCCCCTGCTGCGTTGCGTTGCTGTGTGCTAGAGGGGTTGGGAGAGCTTCCTACAAAAGAGAAGAAAAAAATAGGGCGACATTGCTGATGTGATCACACAAGCACTTACTCTAATGTATGTATTGTATGTTGCAAACTTGGGTAATCATATCTCAAAGGTACATAAGTTACATGGAGCCTGTAGCTTTATGCGTGGTTGGAGGTTTAGCCATGAAAACTGTGAAACTTCAGCACCAAGACATTTGAAACATGACTGGTAATATTAACAGAAACCAGAGAGGGACCAGACTGTGTGGATGAATACAGAGCTGCATACATTGTTCCTCAATGGCAGTGCATTCATTGCAACGTATCAGTGCACACATCACATGAAAATAAGGCCACATGGCATCACCAGAACAGCAGTTAAGATGGTGGCCACAACATCAAAATCACCACACAGCCTAACTGAACTCCTGTGACAAACAGTAAAGACATGTGACAGAAAAGCAGACAAGACTATAACATCAACCTTGACATGTGATTTTTACATGTGATAATTACATGTGATGTTCAAGTCCATCTTCCCCACCGACACATGAACACAGTGCACTGGTTACAAAAATGCATGTCCAGATTGCGAGAAAAATCCTATCACCTGTAACATTTTGAGGAAAATGACATTACAAACAGACAAAAGAAAAAACACAACCAGACAAGCAGAGTGTGATTCAGACAGTGGGTGGTTCACAGTATCACAGCAGAGACTTTTTTTAAGTTTTGGCCCAGTTGAGTTTATTTGATGTTAGAAAAGATGCACACTCACAATGATCTTCATTCATGTAGGTGAGATTAAAAAACAACAAAACACACACAAAACCTAACATATCCTTATATTCTTATGTTTACTGTGACAAGTATCATCTGGTTTTGTTGTTACAGGTTAGATAGAGGAAAAGAGAGCAAAGCGTTAAAAAAAAAAAAATGTGCATGTGTCTCACTGGGAACATCACAAATATATAGAGAAATACTACTGTACCGGCTGACCGGGTGAGCGAACGTCTGTGTGTGTGTGTGTGTGTTTTTGTGGTTAATCTGTTATATTTTCAGTCTGAACTACAGCATGACTATGAAAGGCTCTGACCTCTTACCGATCTCCGCTTATGACTCATGCACACTGTTATGAAACCCAGACTTAATATTTCTCACATCCTCCGATATTGAAGATGCCAATAGAGCAAAGAGGCTGCGTTCCAATCAATCCGTCACTGCTGACTACACCAATAACATCCATGAGGGTGTTGACGGTGGGAGACACGGGCATGACAGCAGAGCAAACCCAGGACTACACAAACCACTGCAGCCTATACCGCCTTTATGTATAACCTATGAGCTATGACTAATTTGTCATAGCTCATAGGTTATACATAAAGGCAGGTTAGTGCATATTATGCTATCAGGCGACAGTGATGCCATTTGTACACTGGAGACACTGAATAATACAGGAGAGAATTGGGTCTGAACCCATGCTCATATTTAGCTATTTCCTGACTGGTATGAACACAATAGAAGTTCTCAGATGAATCAGTCTTGCATACGTTACTGGACACTTGGTTGTACCAATTTGCTAGACTGAGTTTTTCCTCTCAGAATAGTTTAAAGTAAATTATCCCTTTGACACCCTTCCCACTTTTAGGAGTTGTCTGCCTGAACTATTACTGACTGATATAAACTGACTGTTCTTGATCATTGGATCCTTGTTCTGCACTGCTGGACAGTCAGGCTGCTTTGACATGACAATATAGACATTCAAGTTGTATACTTTGTCATGTATTGCACATGGATTCTTTCTCATTTCCCTTGAAAATGTCCACAGTAACCGAAGAGACGAGAGTCTAACACCACTCATATATAACGTGTTCATAGTCATGGTTTTATTGTACTAGCAGATTCAGAAAGTTCTGTGTACTTCTAACTTCCCTGAACTGGTGTACCATAACCTAGTGACAACCGCTGAGGCTCACAATCTGTGGTTTGCTAACAATGAGAGGCAGGCAGTTGAAAGGCAAAGAGCTAGAGAGACACTGAATTTTCTCCTTTTAACAGTGTTGCTCCAGAAGACACAAATCTTCAGTTGAAAGGAGTCTTGATTTACACTTAATACATAATGAATTAGAAAAACTTAAGAAAGGCAATAATTAGTCAGCTTTGTGCAGCCTATTAACCCAGATTTCTGTCTAAAAGTTTATTTGTTAGATTGAAGCCAAAGGCAGAATCTGTCTCTGTGCAACCAGCCCCCGAGGTTCTGTCATAATTAAACCGAGTGAACACAAATCAAATGAAGACAAAAAAATGCTTCAAAGTCGACTAGTTTCCACTCTGGCTGACAAGACCGAAGAAACCTGACTGTGCTGTACTGTAGGTGTGATCTTCCTGCTGCAGGAGGAGGAAGTGTTGTGATAGGAGCTGTAATCGCACTGTCAAACGCGCGACGACAACAAGATGATAAACTGATCCTCCTTAAGCTTCGCCGCTCTGTCTAATGCACAGACCGACCAGCATTCTTGATAACTGAGACTTATTTGCGTTGAAGACCATGTAAGATATTTTGCACCAGTGTGTGTGTGTTTATCTCCTATCTGTTCTATCTGATGGACATAGAGAACTGAATAAGAGGCCAAGGGTTTCTGTCTGCATCTTACAAAAGACCTGCAGGCCTATTTTGACTGCTACACACACGCGCACACACACACACAGAGGCCTATTTTGATTGGCATACTTAATGAATGACACGTACACACACGTGCATGCTGGACTGTTTTGACTGCTATCTTGTCTGTCTGGCTGCAGTGAAAAAGAATAAAAGAGACAAAAAGCAATCAGTAAAGCTAATCACTGCTATTATAAAAAGCAGAATCGCAGAGGTTACAATACACAGAGGCTTACGGAAGTTTTCTGTTAGCCTCAGGAGATTGCTTCTTTTACTAACAAAACACCACTATCCTTGAAAAAAAATAAAAATAAATGCACATATATATGGTGGGGTTAAAGCTGAGGTCACTGCAGTATAGTATATTTCGGCATCTGAAATGACTCTGAGGAAGACAAATTAGTAAAATTTTATCAGGATGAGAGAACAATATTATTATATAGTGGATGTATTTTAGTCATCTGCTGCTCAAACACTGTGAGGGGATTCACTCTGTTGCTTGTTTGTGTTTTTTTTTTCTTCTTCTTCTTGCCAAATCTCAGCTTCACGTTGCAGTTTTGTTTGTTACCAAGCAACGGGATAGGCAACTTTAGCCGTCAGCGTCATAGCTAAAAGCAGGAGTCTTTCTTTTAAAAGTTGTCCTTATAATAAACAAGTCCACTGGGGCGCTATTTTAAAATACTGTTGCTGGAGGTGACAGACTTGCATGTCTTGTTCTGTTTTTTTTTTTTTTGTTATTGAAATAAACACCACAGATAAAAACAGGATCAGGGCTGTGAGAAGTGATGAATGTCCGACAAACACTTTGGTGGCTCCAGCAATACAAGCTCATACCTTGATTTTATGTTGTATTTTTTAATGAAATGTGGGAATTAAAGTGGAGCGAGTAAGTGAACAAGTGGACTTACTGTTCAATTGACACTTACAACTCCTTAAAGGGGAAGTGCGCTGATTTTACACATCAAAGTCTATTTAGAGATCTTGGAGAGTACAACTGCATGTGTGGGAAAAAGTTGTATAAAGCCAGAATCTGATTAACTGCCTCAAATGAGTCACTTTTCAGATGGATCTGAAGACAACAAGTTTGAAAATGAAAAAATCTGAGAGTGTTTGGTTAAGGCTGGTTTATACCTCGACGCAGAGTCTAGGAAAACGTCCCACACCATTGTGAGCACTGATACTTGTGCCCTGGTGTGTCTGTGTCGCTGCCAAAATGCTCAGCCGGCAGTGGGGTTTCTATGTGTCGAGTTTCTTTGTGTACTTCAAACAATGGCGACTGAAACTGAGCGGATCATGTTGGGAATTGGAGCACATACATGTTGAACTACAGTTACTTTTGCTGATATTACTGCAACACAGAAAAGAGAAAGGACCTCAGAGTTGAAGGTGTGTAAGGTGTGTGCAGGAGGAGCACTGGGGTGTCAACTGAGGTAGGAGGAAATGCGACGCTACCAAGAGGAGGACACACTGTTTTTGAAATACTGACAAATTCTGACATGGCAGTTATGAAAATGTCTGTGTAATTTTCTTCTTTTTTTTCCATTTAACTGTGATGACACACAAAAACCTCACACCCTTGGGCGTGGCCCTTTTACTTTAGCCAGAAGTCAGGACCCTTCTTCCTTCTTGTAAATCTGATTCAGCAGGATTCCGCGACTCTGAGGCAGCGATCCAACATCAGCAGGTCTAACAAAGCCCGCTAATGTTGCTTCATAAAGTGTCATTGTGTGACTGTTTGTCTCCAAGAGACCAAATGTCTGCACATAAAAAAGTGAGGAAGAAGATAGATAATGACTTCATTAAGGGGTTAATGTAAGATTAGGACTTGGGTGTAGGGTTAAAACTGTGAATGTAATTGTAAGAGTTAAAGTTAAGATAAGGTTTTCAAAACCCCCCACCCATATGTATTAGACATCACTCTCTGTACAAATAAGTAAAGAAATATGACAGTAGGCTTGTGTGTTTGGTTTGAATGTATCCTGTGGGGTTTGGGAAGGTTTGACACACTCAGAGGCAGCAGACGTTACTCAACAGGAAGCAGAGTAATACTACAATGGAATGAAAACATGGGAATCAGCAGAAATGGGTTTGGCAGCACTGAGGAATCATTTTCGAGTAGTTCAGTGTTTTAGAGCTGCAGGTTTCAGCCTGAAATCGTTGGATTTCCCTCTGAGGGCCAATGAAGCGAGGTGTGCTGGGTATTAGTCAATAAATCAGAATGTGAAAACAAACACGAGACTGACTAAGTCATCTGAGAGAGTAGCAAAATACTACAGAGTAGTGGAACAAAGTCTGTCTTCCCTCATGACTAAGATCTACTGGGAGAAAATGTGGAGTGCAAAAACATCCTGAGTATGTTTTTGTTCACCTTTTGAATATCATTGTTATAACACTCACCACCACCACCACCACCACCACCCGCCCAAACCCCAAAAATCTTTGATAGAGGAAGCTACAGGGAGCATGTGTGGGGCTCCTATCTGGTTTCATATTTTTTGCTGCACACCCACACAGCAGCAGCAACAGCAGCTAAACTTCACAGTGAAAAAGTCAGAGCAGCTTGTACAGGCTGATTCAGGCCAGTAACTTTCACACACCACACATGGTTTTTAATATAGTCTCAGGGGGAGTGCATTCATGTTCTGAGACACTTGGAGACCTACACTTCAAACTGCAGTTTACCCCCCTTTTAAAACTGGTTCTGGGTGATGAACATTAGTACTGGGAGGCTTATTTCAGGCATGATTAAAAGTTGTTATCAGTTTTTTTAAAAGCATAATTGATTAGAATTAACTGGATGTTTTATCACAAACAACAGCAACGAGACAAAGAAAGTGTTTTTTTTTAAACGTGCAAACACGGACACTCCAATGATGGCAAGTTGTGTCCTTGTTGTCTTTTCGAAAATGTATCAGATTTCTATATAAATTAATGTTATTATATATATGAGTTAATTCGCCGCTTTATTTGTCTCTCCAGAAGTTCTCAGAGGACTTTGTGATGAGAAACTTCAGCCTACTCCACCTGCGTGTATGCAGAGTATTGGCGATTAACCATCAGTTATTATGCAAAGTGCCTGTGCTCACCGTGCAGCTGCTGCGTCCCCGGTCCTCTGCCGTGCGCCTCGGTCATGCGCTGCAAGAAGTGTTTCATCACCTGGCTGGTGGGGCTCGGAGTCTGCGTGGCTCTGTCAGCCGTCGCTGGCCTCGGGGAGAGCGGGGAGCTCGGCAGCGACTCGCCGTCGAAGGAGAAATATCCACTGGAGGAGCGGCGAGGGTAGCTGAATATAGACCTCTTCTGAAACACGCCTAGGCTGTCGAGAGGGGAGATGGCTTTGGTTCTGCACCGGGGCGGCGAGTCCGCCAGCTCTCCTCCTCCGGTGGAGCCGCGGTGGCCAAAGCTCCGCTCGCCGCCGCCGCCGCCGTCGTTCGAACGGGACGTTTGCGCCGAGGCTCCAGCGGCACCGTCGACGTGTGGATCTCCTCCGCTCTCCTCTCTTGCCGTTACTTCGGTCGAGCCATCGGACTGGTTTGGTGGTCTGTTGGATGAACAGAGCGGCACCGTCAGCCTGGGCTTTCATCACTCTGCCCAAACAGCCTACAGCCTCACGTCTCCGCTGAATGTGCAGCTGCAGCTGGCTATGTGGCAGCGCGGTGCTGCGTCAGGACTGGACCTCGTAGATTCACGTTTTTTTTTCCTCTAGAACTTCGGGATTTCTGTGACTTAAATCTGATTTATTTCACAGGGAATCGCGGTGACAGGCGCGCCCACGCGCACATAATTTTTTCAGTAACAGCGGACGTGCCAACGGTAAACTATCCGATAGCTTTGTCTTTTATGAAACTTAACCATATTCCAGCTCACTTCCCAACGCAGTTGATACCCACAGAAGCGCGTGGAGTTGTGTAGTGAGTGTTTGACTATTATGCGCAGTGAATGTGTTCCTGTTCAGACGGCAGCCCAGGCTTCCTGTCCAAACTGGCCGCCCAGTGCGTCTCCATTGTTTGACAGAAGTCGCTGATTGCAGCAGATCTTTGTTTGACTTGTGGGGAAAAAATAATCAGGCGCGAAGGAAGCGGCTGGAGTAACATCAACTGCGTCACATACTGACAGCCTGAAAGAAATCCGTCTCAACAGACCTGGGTCAGTCTGGGAATCTCAGTTTTAATGAAATCAACCGAAGCAACTTTTCATTTTGAGCGCACATCTCTGCTTATTAACAGCTGATGATGGCTTTACTGAATCATGGTAAATATGTGCAGATATTACCTTTGTAAAGTCACTTTGTTTGAAAACACCGATTCACATTGAAACAAAAATCTTACAGCTTTGTCATTTTCTGCTTAAACCACCGAATATCAGACTCTCAACGTGACATCCAGATTAGGGGACTTTAAAAATGATATTTTGCTGCTGCGCTTCCTGTTTGTCCAGACTAAACTACAGCTTCCTCAGCGCACGGATTCCCAGCGGCAACGACCTACTTATGTGCCAAAATGACCTACAATTATAACCAACTGGTTTTCAGCACCGAGCCCGCGTGTACCGACAAACACTTACGCACCTTTGGAGTGAATGTTCATCCTTTTGCTTTTTACGCATTTTTACGCACGGGGCAACAGCGATAACAACCGCGCTTTAACTGGACCCGAAGACTGCCCTCCAGTCATAAAGAAATGTAAACTTTCCCTGTGGGTTTCGGTGCAGGTCCGAGCGCTACGGGGGAGAGATATTACGCGTGTCAGGCGGCACGTAGAGAAATGGCACCAAAATGTACCGGCGTCCAACTCGCCGAGAGGGAAAAGCAAAAGGGAGGGAAGGGGAAAGGAAGTCCACAAAGCCAGCGCCAGAAAAGTACCAAACAAGGCGTTTGATCGGGTGTCACGGCGTTAAATGTTTAACGAGATCCGTCCAGCAGCACGTCTGCACCGTCACTGTGCTAAAATGAAGAGGCAGGCTGCAGTTTCTGACTCCGTGGGCGACGAAAGAACAGCCTAGTCTCACCAGAAAAAACCCTGACAATTCAGATAACACGATAAGGTTTCACTTTACTATTTAGACAAAGATATTATAAATAATGCTCCAGCTGTCACATGGACTATGCGTGCCTCCTGTATTGTGATCTCTATATTTGTTCTTCAAAACCCCAATGGTGCTTGTGCGCCTCCCGCAGGACACAGCGCACACTTGTGGAGCCTCTTTAACTGGTAATAAAGTGGCAAAATTAGGCTAACCATTACATTCCAGTAATTGTCCATTAACACCAAGCATTAATACCAGAAGTGTGACAGGTGAACTTGCCTGAATGAGTCTTAAAAATCTCACCCATGTCCTGAAATGGGGAGGTAAATTAAAAGGCGGGTGAACTCTGTGAACTCGATCATAACAAGGCAAAAGGCTTCTGATAGAGGGGCAAAAAAGAGCCACTCTGTTACAGGGAAAACATCACGTCGTCCTGTAAGAGATGTACAGTGCATGGCGCCTGACAAAAGAAACTGCACTACCACGCTATGCAGAAAATAAAATGCAGTTTACCCGCTGCACTCCCTATAGACGAGAAGCGATCTGCACCGACATACACAGCTCGTCATTTAAGCCCAGCGCAGCCTTTATCCCGGGTAAAGTGCCGTCTCCGCTCGGTTAAGGGGTTATGAGGTTAATAAAAGGAAGCCGGTGTGCCGCGTTGCCAAACATACCGGCAAAGTCAGAGGGGCAGTGTAAAACGCACTAACATGCTCCTAAAATCTCTCCGGATATAAAAGAATAAACCGCCACAAAGTAGGAAAAGGTTGCTTTAAACTCTGACTGGAGGATTAGAGGAATGTTTACAGGAAAGGAAAGCGCTGCACAGTCGATCTAATTCGGTTTAAGTCAGCTTTTACGCGTGACAAACGCTCTAAGGTGGCATTTCACGGTAGAAGAAAGCATTTACAATATCACAGCATATCAGATAATTACCTGTATTTTTAAAAAAGACACTGGCATTAAACATTACGCAGGAATAACTACGGCTGTTTGCAGCGTGAAAGCTGACATGCCGGTGCGCACAGTGGGAAACTGGATTTTTGGTAAAAGTACACTCGCACACACGCGCACACACACCATACACCTCTGCTCCCCTCTGTCCAAACTCACCTGGACGGAGGTTGCATGTCAGTGGCGCGACATAACCGCTGGCTCCGAGAATAACACGATGTCAAGCTGTCTGTGATATATTTATATGTACATATACATATATATATATACATACATATATGTCAAAATAATATTAATGCAAGTCCAAATAGGATCCACTGGTCCAAAGCAAGAAAAAAAAATTAACTTCCAAAAGTAGAACATAAAAGTCAAAAGTGTAATAAATCCCAGAGTTTCTGCTGAACTACTCCGCCTCGTCCGTGTGGAAACCTCTTGTACCAAAGGAGGTAAACACACTTCAGCGAGCTCTTTTGTCTGCCCCTCAGAGGGTTTCCTTCCTCCCTCCCTGCCTGTCTCTACACTACAGTAGGTACCGTCTGTGTTAATGCTGATATGGGCGCTCCTCCTCCCAAAACTGATCCACCTACTGCTGGGTGGGGTCTGACTCTGACTCTTCTCTTCTCTTCTGTCGGTGTGCGTCTGCCCCCTGTCTTTCACACGGGACTCAACTGGATTTAAACACTGCAGTGACTGATACCCAAAGAATAAAAGGTGATCGAAACATAAGTAGAGGAAATATTTCAATAAAAAAGCAGCTGCTGTTAGAGTCGCTGTCTTGTCTGTGGCTGTCTCTTCACTGTATATCTGGTCCCTTTTCTCTGTCTATAGTTGTGCCTTAGTCACATACTACAAACTTATTCTAACCAAATCTTGAGCATGTACTGCAGGCATGACAAAAACGTACGAGAATTAAGTGTAGGCTACTCAAAGATGTCTCAGAGATACTACAACTAGATTTCTGAGTGTGATAAAATACAGATATAAATTCTTTTATCCTGAGCATGTAATGCTCAGAGGCAGGAAATATCAATATAATATACTGCTGTTCATCTTTTATGCCCCACATGGCTCTCTGTTGTCAGTGCATCTTTGTGTATCAAAATCCATTATGGGAAATCTGGTGATAAAAAGTGTTAATAAATCTCTGAGGGAGCATTTTGTGCTCTCTTTGTGGCTTTCCAAAGCTGCAGGCACATGTCTGTTCACACACTTCTGGTATCTAAAAATGGTAAAGTGCACTAAGGTCTTGCACTGATGAAATACTACCATGACTCAAGTGTTAAGATCCACCATTAGACTGAAAAACAAAAGTGTTCAAAGTGACACAAAACTCCACCATTAACATCAAATATGATTCTAACTATAAGACCTACAAATTCTCTTTTACCTTTTCGTTCCTCACACTGCACCATCTGAGAAAGCTGAGTGTGCATTTGATATTGAGACACAATTTGGACGAAACTGACGCCTACGCTTGTACTATGACTGTTGGCATGAAAGTAGAACCCAGTATGAGATACTACTGCTGTTTTGAATCATCCTCAGAACTCATGCTGATGCCATATTTACCTTTCTGAAGAGAGACTCACATGTCTCTGAAAAAATTGAGGAACTTCAGTGAACAATATTTTTTGACTACGGATATGTGACTGTTTACTGGTAGAATACAGTGACCTCTGCTGGCTGTATTACCTAGCACTGTTTTTTTTACACTGCACATGAGGTACAGTATGTAGTCCCTGTATGTGTGTGTGTGTGTGTGTGTGTGTGTGTGTGTGTGTGTGTGTGTGTGTGTGTGTCATGATGTGCTATTATCCACATATCTGATTGGCTGATGGAGCAAATCACAGGTTTGGCTGCGTCTGTTATTTTGTTGTTATGTTGTGGCCTATTAGCCTCCACCTTATTTTTCATGTTCACCTATTAAGATCATCATCTTTTACATGTTCCTAAGTCAGCAAGTCCTCTAAAATAAATGCTCCATACCCTCCAGAACAATACATACAAGCAATAAAAACAATATTGTTAAGGTTTGGTTAGATTTAGGCACAAAATAAACTTGGTTAGGGTCAAGGGAAGATCTTGTGTTGGGTTGGGGGACCGTTGTCATCATAGTTAACATCAGGGAGTGACCATGACCATGCTTAAAAGAAACAAACAAAGACTGTCAGTAGGACAAACAGTGATCTCCCATGTTAAAGTCCAATGGTTTGTTGACCACCCCAATCATCCCAATCTCATCCCTCTGTGGACTTTGTGGATCTATAATTACTTCCTCCTTTGGTCCTGAAAGACCACTGAAAGACGACTGATTAATAACTCCTTATTAATCAAAACCTCTCCACAAGTACTGAGACTAAACCTAGTGTTGTGTCAGACTCTTTATTCTGACTGTGACAGAGTTAGGGAGCATTGTGTAACTAAAGCACGAGAATATGTCAGCACCAACGCTGATGTGTATTCATATCCATCCTGTAACTGTCGTTAATCATTGCTTCTCTCTCTCTCTCTCTCTCTCTCTCTCTCTCTCTCTAGCCATTTCTGCCTCTGTCAACTCCACATGACCTACTGAAGTTGTTGTCGACCTGAACATCAGTATCTTTGCACATCTTTTAGCTCACATCATTAAAATCACTGGTTCATTTCAAGTACATTGCCCACTCCAGAGCTTCATGCTAACACTTTAGCATACGCTACGCTAATGGTACAGTTCATTTAAAGACACGTGTTACTCAGTTTACTGCATTCAAACTCACATCTTGCCATTAGTGCTGACACTGAGGGCAGAGGTGAGGCCGAGTGGGTGGGTGTCTGCCGAGGAGCAGAAGACCCACTTAGCTTGATTTTCGCCATGGGTGCCTGGACGGAGCAGGATGGTCGGAACTACACGACTTCGACAGCTGCAGGAGCAGAGGACCCAGAGAAGAGTCTCACACACACACAGACAAACACGTGTGTACACATGAGCACACACACAAATCGATGCAGACAGACAAAAGGGTGAGACAATCAATGACATTTACATGTGATCAATACTGATCAATTCCTCAGAGTGTGGGAAAATGTGTGTGTGAATGGCTGTAAATATCTGCCTTGGTTAATGTTCACTTGTGTTTTTCTGTTGCTTACCCTACATCAGGCAGTTGGGAGACTTTGTTTAGTGTGATGATGACAGTTGTGGTGACACTGAAGACAGTGCCACTAAAAATGAAAATCTGAAATAAGGAAATGGACGACCCATACTACATCTTTAACTTTGCCAAGTTAATTTTCCCCACAAAATACCAACAGAAATATTAGTATCTGCTCTCCTGTAACTGGTCATAATGTACACACAACTCTAAGGATGGCAATGTCAGTCTGTTGATCAGTTCACCGCTTTGGCCCAGACTTAAATATTTTGACAAATATTATATGGATTGTGTTCAAATTTGGTACAGATACTCACTGTGCACAGATGACGTATGCTACCAACTTTGGTACCCCCTGACTTTTCATCTAGCGTCACCATGAGGTTGACATTTGTGGTTTTCTGTAAAATATCTCAACAGCTATTTGATAAATTGCAGAAAAATTTGGCTCAGATTCAGACATTAGTTTTACCCTCAGGATGTTTTGTGATAACTCTTGAGATTAAAATTTCAGGTTGTCAGATATTCTGATTTATGACCAAATACTAATAACTTTCCCATCTGCCTCAGCTGTACTTTGTCTTTAGTGCTAATTAACAAATGTTGGCGTGCTAACAGACTAACCCAAGATGAACATTATACTGGCTAAAAATCTGCATGTTAGCATTGTCACTGGGAGCATGGTAACATGCTGGTGCTAGCGTTTAGCTTAAAACATTGCATGCAGGCTGCAGCCTCTTGTCTTGCTAACAGACAAACCATGATACAATGTACAATTAATGTTCATACACCTGCAATAAAAGCACTTGTAGTGACAAACAAGTCAAGAATGATGGAGTTTGACTGTATTTACACACTAGTTCTTAATGCCAGTCCTATGCACATGAGGTAGAATTAAAATGGCATTAGAGAAAGTGTCACATTTTCCCATAAACAGAAAGTCCTGCTGGTCCATGATACATGTACCATGACTTGGATTCATGGCCTTTGTCAAATTATCATCCCCATCGCCTACCATTTCTGCCAAGTTTATAAGAGGACAAGATAAGAAAGAGAGGGGTTTTCTGCATGGCTGATTTTCTACAAGTGCACTTAAATGTTTCCCGGATTTATAATAATCTTTGTGGTTGGCTGTGCTGTCTGGCTTTTACAGTCAAATCATTGTTGGAACTCGATACTAGTGAAGCATCGAAACCTAACTGTTTTATAACATCATTCAGCAGCCTCTAAGGGAACTGAAGGGTAATTACAGATTACTCACTACGTCATATAATAGAGCATAAAGAGCTGTAAATTAGACTGTACCTGGTGCCAACCCTGCAGTTCTGGGAGTGAATAAACAAACTGATGGCCATAGGTCAATGTTAGGATGACTAGGTAAATTCAAACAAGAGATTCAGACAAATATTTCTCCATTTGTCCATAAAATCCTAGAGTTTTTATAGACACAGTGGCACATATTTATGGGAAAACCTGAGATTTTAACAGCTACACCCATAGTAGCTGCTTTATCTTGGTAATAAATCTATTTTGACTTATTTTACTGTTATGATTACTGTCACTGCACTAAGTGTATAAACTGTAGATGTAAATATACAAACAGCACGCCCATGTTGCCTCAGGAGAAGAGTCATTACAGCATATTGACCCAGTTGTGAAAGTCAACGAAGCGTTAAAAATGGGTGAGTCAGGCTGCTGAAAACACTGTTTACCAAAAGACTCATTCACAATGGGTGAGACATTCTACTTGTAGTGAAAGGACATTTCAGTTCATATTAGTAAAACTTTTTGTTCTTGGAACCACCCATGGTTTAAGTAAATGGATTTTTTTTTTTTTTTTAAACCAGTCTTTAAGATAGGAATCTGTATAAGCACACACACATTATGCAAATTGTGCTGTTCTGGTGATTAAGACACCAGCATCCACATGAGCTCTGCATCAAATGTTGACTTTTACCCTCCTTACTCACACTTGCCATAAAAGCATAACATGATATCACCCAATATGACCAACGTCTTTATCACGGGCAATCACTGCAGACACACACCACATCCTCTGAAACGTATCAAGATTACCGTCATGAACATCGCGTCCGTTCAGCAGTGACTCTAGAGAACAGCCCAGCACCTTGAAACATGTCACTCCAAGGGAGGCATGACACCAGTTTAGCCTGACCAAACTAAGCATTCAACAGAACACTTTAAACCTTCATCCATAAATATCACTTTGGCATCAGAACACATGTTAAAAAATCTGATGAAAAACAAGAGAAAACTGAGGACGAAAGAAAGACAACAACCTCAACATTTTCTTCATATAAACCAGTTAAAGTCCTTTTTACTGCCACCTACTGATTAATTACTACTACTAACTGCAACATAGTACAAATGCAACACAAATAACCGTAGATATGACAAGACAGGCACTTCCATAACAACTGAGCCAATAACATTAACACAGGAACAGTTAGCTGATTGATTGAAAATTATTGATAATCAGTCAGTTGCTGTTGTTTCTTAAGCAGAGATGCCAAAACATTCTGATTTCAACTTCTCAGATATGAATACTTGCTGGATTTGTTTGTCTTCTGTGATAGTAAATTGAATTTTGTTGGATTGTGGACATCACCAACAGATCTGGAAAATTATATAAAGGGCGCTTTTCTTTATTATTTAAGCAAATAAATGACATATTATTCAAGAATGAAAATAAGTATTAGATCCTTAATAACATGACTTGACATGACTGCAAATTCAGCTGATTTAATTGACATTTAATGGAATCTGTGTCTTTAAAAAAGGTGTTTTCGTGTAAGTGTGCGTGTGTATGCATGCCAGTGTTTAACAGATATTGACTACTGGTCATTCAGTGCTAATGGAAAAGCCAATCAGTTCCCATGAAGTGAAGCATGACCCGCCCCTCCCCCAAAAAGACAATACTGACCACCTGGACCAATAGTGTGCATGTGTGTGCCCATCATAGTATTGACTGGTTGTAATGTAAGAGGTCATGACACAATAGCACTGTGACTCTGAAGACCTAACACCATGCTGAGAGAGGTCACAGCTATGTGTCGCACACACACATCACTTGTCTGTCTTCATGTCTCTCTGCTCACACTGCAGCTTTAAACCGAGTGTTTTCTCTCTACACGTGACTCACATTTTTTTTTATCTCCTATCTGAACCTCGTGCATGGACACCAGAGATGTACGCCCATTGCTCTCCATTTTTCATGGTTTTAATGATAAGTGGGTGATTGTAAACAAACACTCAATTATTGGTTTGTGCAGACTTTCACAAAGGCTGCAACTGATCGTAGCCAAGACATCACATGTGAGCTTGAATGTAAAAAAAAAAAAATAATAATGAAGAAACAAAAGTATGTATTGAAGTTTTTCCTTATCAGTGTCTTAATGTTATTACTTCAATTTGAACAAACAGAACACAGCATATAAGAAAGAGGAGAAAAGGACAGGAGTTGATTTAATGGATAAGGATGGTGTTATTCTACATACCACTACACTATACTTTTTTTTAATGTAAACAAATCCAGTGAAAAGACCAAAACTAACAATGTGTTAGTCTGTCTTTTAATACTTTTAGACCTCCCTACAGCTCCGAGCCCATTCATTTCTATTAAAGGTGCAAAAGTTAATTTTTAAAAACTGAAACTAAAACAAAAAAGGCTCTGTAATTTCCTTAAACAGCTGGTCACTGTAGTATTTGACAAACAATATTCAAACAGGACTAAACTGTGCATTTTTGGGGGACTATTTTCTGCCGCAGATTAATACAAATTCAGTGCTCTCTTGAGTTTTTACGAGCATCAGCACAGTATATGCAGGATTTACTCAAAATATAATACAGTGCCTATCCTTATTGTAATGAGGGAACATGTTTTTACTAGTTTCTGGACAAACATGGGAGTCTATGGCACAGAATAATGATACATCAGGCTTTGGATACAAAGACAATACTTGTGAGATCAATTTATTCCTGGTTTTAATGTTCTCATGTGAAATTTGTAAAAAAGGTGAGCTTTATAAATCAGCTACTGTGCATAAAAATAACAGTACAGACTTTTATGGTGTTAGGATTGAATTATTTCTTTAAAAGCATTGATGTGCACAGATATAGTCAGTGTCTTCATTGTGACTGTTATGCTGTCTGTGTTGTGGTATCTTTGATGCCGGGCCATGCATGTCATTGTCAACACAGATCTTCTGTGTCTATTAGAAATTGACAGTTGCAGTCTGTTGCTGTGTGATGTTTGTTTACAGATTTGCAACAAGCCCGCTGCAAAGAACATGATGAGGCTGATTTGAATGTATGGCACAGTGTCCATTGTAAAAAATAGAAATCTAAAAGCTCAACTAATCTCTCTCTCTTTGTCTGTGTGTCTCCTTCTTTGCCTCGCCTTTTTCCCCTAACACTCCATCGGTCATGTCTATCTATCTTAATCTTACAACTGTATCTGGAACTCTATTTATTTTGTTCCACTGAGGACATACTGTATTTCATGCTGACTGAAACACATTGCCTCATGTGTGTGTGTGTGTGTCTGTGTGTGTGTACACTCGCCTTGTTGATCAGTTCCAGCAGTCTGGTAGTACAGTTGTTCTCACTTTGCTGTTATCAAACAGTACTGACAGACACACTCGTGTGCACATAAACACTGACACACACACACACACACACACACACACACACACACACACACACAGACACACACCTCTAATGTTGTGCATCACACTAATTAAAAACCTTCCAGCACTGTTGTTGTGTTGGGTTGGAATCCACTAAGCACACTGTTTATCCTTCTGGTCCTCACACATCAAACAAACCTTTACGACTGGCACTGACAAAGACCAACAGAAATGTTGCCTCACATTTTCTGTTAAAATCTGCACTTGAACACACCACAAAGACCACAGCTGACGGCCAGCTGAACACTGACGTGGATACATGTCCTGCACCTGCATGAGAGTAAACAACTAGTCTGCAGTCTACACTAAGTGTTCCTACCTAAAAACACACAACAACAAACGAAACTTGGGATGCCACTGTAAATCTTTCTCAGCCATCATATCGTTGGAATACATTTTGAAAATGTTTGCTTTACTTTGGAAACAAGTACTTGGCAAAAGAAAGTGAAAGTGAAAAGAGGCTGACTTTAACAAAAGGCACTGATCCAAAGCATGACTCAAAATCTACCATGAACTACTTCTTTTGCACCGTATTATTTTGGCTACAGGCCTATTTCTGGAAAACTGAATTTTGCCTTTATAGAGCCTATCTGACTCTAGGAAACAACACCTTTAAAATATTTTATATCCTGATCCACATGCATTAAAAGTAGCGTTTTTAGCTTTAGTCAAACAGGTAGGAAGTTTCGTAGCCTCACTGATCTCTGCTGTGTGAAGTGCAACAACGCCGACACCCTGTGGTACACTCCATTAATATCTCAAAATCAATGTAGTAATAACTTACCGATGTTGACCACAGTGAAAATACAACGATACAACGTGTAATCTGCATTATTGTTCTATCAAACTTACATTATCATCTCGCAGTAATGAAGTTACCAATAGAGACGGCTTTGAACGTTCCTAGATGTAAGAACTTCTAACAGTGTTACCAAGAGTTTATCCTCCTTTGAGCTTCTGACACATTTTTCCATGTTTACCCTGCTTAATACTGAAAGTAAAAATACTTGTATCAGATAAATTGGGTGATTTCCATTTACTATCACTATTTACTATAAATAGCACTTCAGTTTAGTTAGTGAAATTCAAAGGTGCAGCGAGGTGCTTCCTTGATGCTTCATCTTTCCTATGCAGTGCACTGCAGTGGAAATGTCAGAGGAAGTGTGTAAATATGAAGAATGTTGCGTTCACCCTAAATACTTTTTAGATGCTCCATGCCTAAAATCTAAAGCTGAAATGTAGGTCACACACATATTTAAGAAGCACTCAGAGCAACCAGCTGGATTGATTAAAATAGAGCTATTTGTTTGGTCAGACGTACTTGAGATTGACGATTAGAAAACGTGGCTGAAGCGCTTTCTACATCCACATTCTTCATCAGCAAAACGCATTTGCCCAATGGTCATTTTAAAATAGATGTTCAAGCTTTTGAGCACTTTATACATCTTCATATCTTCCAATGAGCATGTGACAAGACCAAAGGCTCCACAGTGGCAACTTAATCAACCTTTCAATGAGACTTTCTCAAAGACAGTTTCTGAAGTCATGACTGAACATGGACAAAGAGGAAATAAGAACATTTACAACTCCATGACAACTTGGTAAACTCTGCTGATGAAGATCATGTGATATGATCAACAGTCCCAGAACAGATACTAAACAGACATTGTAGCGAGATGGTTATCTTAATATGAGCTGGCTATTTTCCAGCATTGTAAACCTTTTTTAATGTGCTAACTCCAGCATATTTTCTACAACGTCGATAATGTTGCTGCTTATTTCTCTGGATTGTTACCCGCCTCCTGAACATGTCTGTCGCATCTACATGTTTGGCTGTTTTCAAGTCTCTTGTGAAATAGTTCACCATCTCCACAGGATGATGTTACTTGCATAACAAAAAGCTGCATCAAAACAACATTAAGACAAACAGGCTGTTTTGTCAACAGCATTAAAAAAAACATAGTTATTAAATTGTTCAGTCAGTGGACAGAACACATGCAAATTTTCAAACTGAAAGTGGTGTGGGAAAGAAACACAATGAGCTGTGTTTGGTGAGTAGAAAGTCAATTTGGTTATTGGAAAAGAAAAGCACGTGGTTAGTGAGATACCTCAACAGTTCAGTGTGAACAGAGGAAATGGAAAAATAGACATGGTTTCTCTAATAGATGGTCTCTACAGAGCTTGTGTGTGTGTGTGTGTGTGTGTGTGTGTTAGTCTTAACTGCCACATGAGGTCAAAGTGAAGAGTGGAAAAACACATTGTGAGGTGTACACACAACTTTGAGTTGACATTATCACAAATAATTTTAGAAAAATCAATGAGTTCATCTGTCTGTATATATATATATATATATATATATTATATATATATATATATATATAGGTAACTTTTTCCATCTGTTCAGTTTTTTTTTTTGTTTGTTTGTTTATTCTTTTTTGGTTTAGTCTTAAGCACTAAATTTGGTTGCTAAAACCTTTTCTTTGTGCAACTGATGTAGGTGCTTTCATGCAAGTTTGTCTATTTTGGATGATGTTTAGTTTATACAGTCTTTATGGTTACTGAACCATAAAAGTTTGTCCTTCACTACATCACTGTCATATTCATATTCATATTCATTGTAACCATATGACATACTGTACATGCTACACCCAAATTACACCCAGATGTCACTTTCCTTGTTCCATTCATATGTCACCATGATGGTGTCACATTGAGCTAGCATGTACAATACAAGGACCCTGAAACTGAAGCAGCCAAATGGAACTGAGCCATCATTAGCTTCAAGATTTACAACTGGTATATTCCTACTACGACATGTCTTGATGATTTTACATGAAAGAAAGAAAGAAAACCAGTAAGATACGTCCGTAAGAGACGATGAAGGAATCGCTCTCTCTGACGTAAATGTGAACAGAGGGTTGTAGGTTCAAAACTCAGTACTGGTGGGGATTTATCCAAAAAGAAAATTCTCTTTCCATTCTTTATAGATACCATGCACAAAGGCACCGTATACTTCAAACCATGTATAACCCCTTTTCCGACAGCACATTTGGACAGCTGCATCTAACAATTTTTGTAACTTTCCAAAACAGGCATTCACGCCCACCACAGTGACTGGCCAGGCGTGCAGAGGTATGAAACTAGGGCAATGTTTGATCTTTTCCTTCAAACTCCCTTTATTCATTCTTCTTCTACTACTTCTGAGAACAGCACCATGAATGCCTTTGAAGAAAGACTATGCAAAAGCATGTGCCGTTATCCACATCTGTACGATTCACCGTGTCAAGCCTGCCGGGAACGGCAAAAGACACAGAGAGCGACATGTGAAGCAGCCAGGACGAGGCTATGACGGCAGGCTTTTTGCCTCACTGTCAAGTGTGGTCACTCTGAAAAGGTGTAAACACTGCTGACTTTAGATGTGTTCAGAAGATACATCTTAACAAACACATTGAAAGCTCTGGTGTGCTCTTGAGCCAAGACACAGGAAATGAGGCAGGGGCAAGAAGACCAAAGAGCAAATGTTCTCAGTTGACATGAGATTTTTGGACACATTCAAATCTTATTACATGAACAATTTTCACGTGGTTTATTTTACTTCAAATGCAAATGTTAACCGTTCCTGATTTACATATGGAAACTCACTTACACATTACTTCTTTATAGCTGTAAGTGTAATTTGCACTGGGAAAACATGACACTCCCCATGTTTAGAGACCATAACAGAGCCAAAAACCATGACACGTGCAGGTTTTAAGTTTAAAAGCATACAAAGCTAGCAAGCTGCAAAAGGCGGATTAAATTTAGGAGTCATCTAAATCCAACAACATGACAGTATGACATTTTTTCACCTGTAGCACCAAGAATTCTGCTCTCTGTTTCATTAAACTCACATTACTCTTGCAGCACATACTGCCACACATACACATAAAACCCACCACAAAGCCCCTTCAAAAAAAAAACAAAAAACAAAATGTGATATTTAAGAGGCAGGATGCAGATATTTAGATGAAAGAGGCAGAGAAGGTAGAACATGAGCCCGGTGCTTCCCCCTGCAGAGGATCTAATGGGGTTTTAGTCCCACATAAATAGACACACCACAAATATTATTGCATACATAATAAAGCTGGTGACCTCACTTGGATATAACTGTTATATGTGGAAGATCATGATCATCTATTATAATCTCAAAATCATGATAGATCAACCTTTATTTTACAGCATTTATAATGTTGCCATGAGCTTGTAGCAAATAATTAAATACATGAAAGTCCAATTGCCGTGGTTGTGTCGTCAACTGTACTTTAAATGAGGCTCTGCACATGTCAGCGAGATTGCCTTTATCTTTTGTTAGCAACGCATATAACATGGTGGGTCTGGACATGTGCATGGTGTTCTCTAAGTGTCATGACATTGGGGGAGGTTATTGCAAAGTGTTGTCTGGATTTGATATCAAACAAACAAGTGATTCACTGCAACAAAGCTGCAAACTGGTCTGTGAAGATGTTGCCAGACAAGAATGCATATCTCCTGACAGTGCGAGCTGGAAGTGAACACCTCACTGCTCTTCCTGACCACACACCCCTTGGTTAGCCACAAAGACAGAACTGTGGAACGGGCAAGAAACCCTCAGCTTACCATTGCTCTGTGGTATGGCAGATGAGTTGTAAAGGCTCAATAGTCTCGCTAAATGGGGGGTTCTACTTTTCTTAAAATATTTGTTAAAAGGCAATGGTAGCGTCTTTCTCTCCCTCTCCTCCTGAAGCTGTTCTTTACACAATGAAATTCAGTTGGACGAGCAGTAGTCCATTAAAGAGAAGAGACAAACTGTCTCTCAGGCTGATGGAAAGTTACACAGATTTGTTTTGATTACAGGTTGCCAAGACTGTTGTGAGGCATGTGACGTCAGTGTATGAGCCTCATTTTGCTTGCAAATATTCAGATGGACACAAAGGAACCAAAAACATGAAACAAAACAAAATAGGGTTTTTATCTCAGGTCGTCATTTAGTGGAGGCAACTATGAGTATTTCTGCAACAAAACACAACTTAAAACTCTCTGGGAAGAAGCACTAAACATGTTTTTATGGGGACTGTTGTCTTTGATTTTCATATTTAGATCTATATTTTTTATTGGCAACAAACTTGACAGAGGCACACATGCTAACAGCGTGTTCTGTCATGTGCCATGTCTGTTTGTTTGTGTGTGTGTGTGTTTGTGTGTGAAGTTTCCATACAGAAGGGTGGGCTGACTCAAAATGAGAACTCAGGGTTTCCTCTACAAGCCTGAGAGACAGAAGACAAGTGGAAAACTGGTTTCACACACAAACACACACACACACACACACAAAAGCAGTACAATATTTTACAACGCACACAACAAAGAATATACACCCAAAAAAGGAACCATGCAAAACACAACAGCACAACGACAACATACTTTACAGACACTGAGATGGACACGTGCATAACATGAATTAAGACATAACATTACACCCATGTGCCCACTCACACACACACACGCGCACATGTACACACATACCTTTGTTAACGAGGTGTGGTCCTCTTCAGAAAGGCACCATTCAACAGCCAAAGCAAACTGCACCAGGGTAACTGTACAGAAACACACAGGGGGCTAAATAAACAGCATGATCTCCACAATAGGCTAAAGGTCAAAATGTACAAGTACTTTAATGCAAAAACACCAGATAGGAATTATGTATCACACTGCATTAAAAAAGAAAAAAAAGAAAAACAAGAAGTTAATGAAGACGCAACTGATGATTTGTGTCCATGAAGGATTCCAAGTACATAAACCTGTGTGTAGTGAATATACTTAATGTACAAAAGAATCTTTACATACAAAAAAAAAATCAGACATCACAAACATTATAAAGTCATTTAAACATAAATACGTTTTTTTAATTCCAAGTAAAAGTAAAACTAAACCTAGTAAACTAGTAAACTTTTTTGGCCACTGGGGGCTGCAGAAACAAGTTGTGGATGCAACACCAGCTTATCAGCTAGCATCAGAAAATAACTCGTTACCAAACAATGGCACATTTATAGGTCCAGAAATTAGAGACCAACATTAACATTAATTTTGAGCTGTGGCAACCGTGAGTCCAATATTCTCTCTCTTGTAGCTGTGTTTTTGGTCACACACAGTCAAATCTCTGCAGGCTCATCACCACAGATTACCAATCTCACACTGTGTAAAACAGTGGTTATGGACGCTTTCTTTAAGAGTTGCTTTATGCAAGTTTTTGCTGTCGCTGCATAGCCTGTGTTAGAGCTAACAGTTGTTTACTTAGTAGTCTAAATGTTAAACGTTGCAAGTTTAGCATCACACTTTTTCCTTTACTTGCCAAGAGCTGTCTCTTGTGATGGAAAGCAATACTAATACCAGCTAGCCCCAGGCCACCCCGAGTCACTGTAACATCCAGTCTGCCCTCAGTCCAACATGAGAGGATGAAGAAGTAGTGTTGCCCAGAGGGCTTATTTTAACCTTTTGTCTTGTAAAGCTGGTCATGGTAACACTGGCTATGCAGTGAATTGCAAAAACTTACATTCAGCACCTTTAAGAGGCTTCAGAAAAGGAAAACCATACATAGAACATGTTAAAGAAAACTGAAATCTGAATATGAGCAGCATAAAGTTGAATTCATAAGAATTGTAAAACCTGAATGTAGAAATTCATTTTGTAGAATGAGGACAAAGCATTTTTCTTATAAATACTACAACTGACTCTGAGCTCAATCTTTTGATATTAAAAACAGCATATACACCATGACAAAAAAGAGTGAGAAGGTATTAAAATGTCAGAGACAACATGAACAGATCAAATATATTAGCTGTTCATTTCTGCAACTGAGAATTACCTTAACATTTAGTACAAAACATGCAGCAGTCTACGTGTCTATCTTAAGTTACCATCATCCTGTGAAGTACAGTTTCTGTACAGTTATAATCAAATCTCTTGCGGTGAACATAAAACAGCACATGAGAAAAGGCAACAGCCTGAGAGACAAAGAAATCTGCCACAACAAAGCAGCACTCCTTTAAATTTTCTTTTTGTGTTTCTTCTTTAACCTTGTTTGTTTTTCATCTGTGTTGTTTCTTGAACTCTGTGAGGTTTTAATATTTAAACACAAATCCCCTTTCACACTGTGGCTATTTCAAAGAGTGGACCTGCCCCCAACCTTGCTTATCTGTGTTTCTTTCTCTCTTTTCTATGCACGTTACCTCATTTCTCTAATCAGCTCTTGTCCATTTTTTTTCTTTTGCAATTCTTAATTTTTCTTTTTCTCTCTTATCCTCTAAAGTAGCTCTCTGCAAAGGTGTGTGTGGGTGGGTGTGGGGGAGGGTGGAGAAGAAAGGTTGGAAAGGTTATGGTCTTACAGGTGTGAAAGAGTGTGCGGTTTTCTTTACCTTAACTGGCTTTAAGAACATGCAAGGAAAAAAAAGGGGGGGGGGGGGATTGCAGAGGCATCTTACAGTGATATAAAATCACAAAAACACACGTATAACCGCTCTTGTGTAGCCATACTCTCTCCAACACACACACACTTGTACACTTAATTACACACCTCCACTCTCCCTCACAAAGGAAAAGTCCCCTGCACATTCTGCACTTAGACACATTTCTACATAATTATGTATTGAGTTGTTTATGAGAAAAATACATGAGCTATTACTAGTGTACATGTGATAATGGTATACTGCTATAATGGGTGTGAGGCTGCTCTGAGGACACTGTCCTAATATTAAACATTCCAATTTTCACAGATTAAAGCTGCAGCGATTGAATATCAGACAATCCTTTGTGGACAAATTAGTCAAGCAAATTAGCAGCAAACTACACTTTGTCGTCTGTTAAACAATTACCAGCAAATTAGTGTGTGTGTGTGTCCAAAAACTCAAGCACTAGGAACTGTCACTGCATGAAATGACTTTAGTCAAACATTTGTGTGGTCAAACACAAGTAAGTCCCCATGTTTTGGGTTGTAACTACATTTGAAATAGTTAGTGTCACTTGGAGAAGGTAGATGCATAATTTGTATATAGTTTGATCCAAATGAGGTGAGTGGTGTCTGAGACACACATTGTAGATAGTTGAAATAATAGGGTAAACTAAACTAATGGTGCCCCTCAAAGGTGTAAAAAACAAACAAACAAACAAACAAAAAACAAACAAACAAACAAACAAACAAAAAACGTGTAATGTACTTGGAATATAGCAACCACACTCTGTAATGTCCATAATGCTCTGTAAAATTTCAGTGGGTTGCATTCAAAGTACTGTGTTCAACAGTATATTATTTACAAAAAACAAACACTATGGCCAAAACTGAAAAATTCACTACAGCTGGGGTTGGCATCACTAAACAGCCACAACTATTCTTCAGCTTCGAGAGCGTCTTTAGCTTCAGGCTACTGCTGCACTGGCCAATAAAAAAAAAAAAAAAAACATTCAGTCAGAGACACTTGCATTAAGGAAGTGACAATTCTTAGAAAATGGTTACATTGACTATGCATTTAGATTTGGTGGGAGAGGAACTTCTCTTTAAATGGGGCGCTCACAGAATCTATCTTCTAGAGAACTAACCCATGGAGGATCTGGTGTTTTTCAACACAAACAACGTGTGTCCACATGGTGCCCTCTCTTCGCCTGAAAATGTGATTTATGCGCTTCTCATGACTGTGCTTATTGAGATGGACCGAGTATGGAGTTAACCCAATTACAAAGTTATATCGCCATATACATGTAGAAAACGACCACCTCCAAACAGCCCCGCTGAATCTCCTCCCTTGTCTTCAATGCGAGAAAAATCTGATTTTTCCACATTCGGAGCGGTCACTTAATGCATTGTGGGTCAACAAAGGTCGCTTTCAAATGTCAAGTGGAGCTGGGAGACCTTGTGACTGAACTAAACGTGAAGACTGTTCTGCTACAGAAGAGGACAGAGAGTTCACTTTAGAATCAGACTTACTTCACTATCTTTAAAATCCTGGACTGCTGGAATCCTGGAAATTCAGCTAAAAGCAAAGCAAACTAAACCACATCTTTTTGTAGCTAGTCCTCATCCAAAAGAAACAAAGCATGAATGTACCTGGATGACTTGGCAACAGTACAGAAGATGCACTATATTCCAAGTTTTAAGGGAAACAACACAGCAGTGTGTTTAGCGACAAACAGTAACTAAATATTAGCATGATTACAGATTTTAAAAATATCATGACTTCAGCGCATGTTGAGAGTGAGGATCATGTTTCCCTCCTCACTTTCCAATTTTGATTCAAAAATTATTGTAACTCAGGTTTCATTCACCTTGCTAATGGTAAGACAGCTGATACTCCTTTAACGTTTTACTTTGAGCACTCCTGCTCAAGATCAACCTATAGTGTGGTGTACATGTTGGACAGCGCAGATTCTTAACCCATGACTTGAAGTTACTTGGAAAAGTATTTAATCAGAACACATGCAGAGGGACTTTCTCCTAATGAGATAAGCCTAAAAAACAGACAGTAATTCATGAATACGTAGGCAACATAAGGACTAGATAGGTTTCTACTTGTCACATAAGGACAAGCAGTTCAGTCCAGGATAGCGGAATCTTTTTATTTTTTTTTTTTTTTATCCTTTTATCAGTTCAACTTCAAAACAAGTCAACCATTTAAAGTTAGATATATAGCAAATCGAATTACTTGTTATCTACATACAGCATATTTATCTGAGGGTTAATCCAATTAACAAATTAAGTTAATACGATTACGCAACAGATAATCATAGAAATGCTTAAAGTTCTACTCAAGTCAACCCAATTAAACTTCAACATTCATTTCTACACCCTTCTTGGCATAGAGATGTTTTTCCTTGAAATGTATCTTGTATTGATATTAATATTTCAGATAAGTGAGTTGCATTTTAACGGAGGTGGGGATGTTAACCAGACGTACATTTGCCAAACCAATCAGTTTGGCTTTATCCTTGAAGTCCTCTCTCATGTAAAGCTGAAAAATACTGCTTGAAAATACTTTAAAGAATGAATAAACCTCACCTTTGCATCACTTGTCCAAGAAACTTTTACAGCGCAACGTCTTCCTTGCTTCACTGTGGCGTGCCAAGCCGCGATGGGCTCATTGCTGAGCTGGAGGGTAGAAAAAACACACTTGTACTTGACGAGAGGTGAGAACCACAGGAGCGGCTGTGGGTGTTTTTCTCCCAACGGTCACGAGAAGCAACGAGCCCATTCCTCGCTTAAAAACAAAAACAACTAGCAATACAAAGGTGAGATTTTCGCTGTACTGGAGGTTTTTCAGTTTTACAGGAGAGAAGCCTTTGTGGTTGAAAACTGACTGAGGACTGGTTGGTTTGGCAAATGTACATCTGGTTATCCTCCCAGCTTCTGTTAACGAGCAGCACACAGCCGCTCCAGCTTTTCTATGGGGCCTTCCAGGCCTGTCTCAGCAGATGAGACAGTCTTGAATGGGGCAAGAAGTCTACAAGTTTTTTATGCTGGCAGAAGTCTACAAAACATTAATTCAGAGCATCAGAGTAAGTCGCAGCATGAATTTGGAGTGTTAATATAGTAAGTTAAACTCCTTTGTCCACATCCTCCTTCGTACACACTACATCACCCACCTTCAACTGTAAACCTGGGTTTTTTTGGGAATTGTAAAAATGAGGAGTTAAATAAAAAATGGCAGTGTGTTACATATGATCACTGGCATTCCAAATCTTTCATGAAAGACAAGGTTTATGTGTGAAATGAAATGTGTATTAGTCTAATTTATCCAGGTAGTAAAGGCATTTGCAAGGGCTATGGCTGGAGGAGGCTTCAGTTTCAGATAAATATGGCGCTTTATAAACATTACTTTATTAAGGTTCACGAAAAAAGCAAAAAGAGGAAGAAATCATTTCATGTATTGAACCAGTGTTCCTCATTATTTTGAATTTTAAACTAAAAAAACAGAAAAGAGAGATGTACTAAACAGAGGCAACTCCACAGTCTTACTCAAACCTGACGGCTGTCCAGTTTCCCATGTTGTGTTTTTTGGTTGGAGTCTGTCAGTTCTGTAAGACTAAATCCTCCAACTCTATTACTGTTACTGTTACCGTACACCTTCACCCACACAACAGAATAGCATTTATTCATTCATTCATTCATTCATTCAAAACACTCACTCCACTGACTTTACTCCCATCCCAGTTACGTGATCAGTAGTGAAACTGGTTCCTATCTCATGGGAACCCCACAGGAATCCTGTGACCCACAAGATTCCCCAAAAAATGTCAGACTCTACTGCAGCATCTGTTTCTTTGGCGACACATATTCTTTTGGCAGGGGAAGGGTTTATATCACAGAGTATGCTGGGTAAAACTAAACTTGAAGGCAACGCCATGTTTCCGCGCAACTGTAACCAAGGGTCACCAGGCCCTGTGTCTCAGAACTACAGTCAAAGTTTCTAATCCAGTTACAGTGTGAGTGTTTAAACCCATCAGAGCAAAAGCATGACGGAGCAGTTCAAACATGAAGGCAAAGACATTGCTATGACTGTCCTGCGCTGTTTCATGGACTGGAAACAATTTTTACTCGCATACAGTAAACAAGTATTGTTCAGATCTTGACAGCCACAGCAGTAGTTTAGGAGTAAACATGACAGCTGAAACACTTCTAAAAAAAATTAAGATGCAAGTCAGAAAAGAAAGCCAGATAATAAAGTCAGTAAGATGAGTAAGATAAAGATTACATGGGGGAACATATAGTATCTGACTCTGTGTGGAAGTGTCTACATGTGTCCTTTTCATCAGCGCTTCCTCAGGAGTGTCATGTGTTTTGTAGAGTGTTTGTCTCCCCACAGAGAACTGTGTGCGAGTGATGTGGTAATGCACACACGCGCACACACACACACACAAACACATAAACACACACACACATATACACCGTGGCATTATGCACCTGGCTGCAGCATGACAAAAGTTTATCAGCGAGTGAATCTAGTGTAAACCAACAACGCAGGTGTTTAGTGTGTGTGTGTGTGTGTGTTTGAGATCACTTTTCCTGGCTGACATCAGCAGTGCTGTTCTGAAGTTGAATGCTGTCTGTGTCTAAACAAGCAAAAACTGAAATCAAGAAATCACAATGGAAAACTTCTTGTAAGATTTGACTTTTAAGGTTGCAGTGTGATGTTAATGTGTCGAAATAATCTGAGACCATCAACAGTAACTCTGCATGTGCTGTCCTCCTACAAAAGTGTGGGAACAGCTAGTGTTAATTTCTGAAAACCAGTAATTATGTTAATGTTTTTGGACTATAACAGCAAGTAGATATTACTTTAAATATTTTCAGAAATTGGCCTCTCTACAGAACTACAGTATATTATTGCCTGACTGGAAATAGCATATAAACATTATAAACTACACAAACATCACATGCAACGATGCAAAGGGCAAACTGATACTGATCTGGCTTATGAAAATGTGGCGGTGCACTGCCTTTTCTCACTGCCTGTGTGAAAAAAAGGAAATGGAGAAGAGGTTTAGGGATGAATGTGGCAGAGAGTGTTATTAAACTGCTTTATAAAAGCACGTGCTCCCTCATGGTGGCCATGTTTTAAGTGCTCTCCCATACAGCATCACATTGGCTTTGCCTCCCCCATGTGGATCAGCAGTCCTATAACCTCAGGGTGAACCCATCATGCTGATGTACGCATGCTGGCTATGCAGGCAGAGACTTATTCCATGCATTACTGTATGTATGTCTGTGGTCTAAGGACTGGGACTGAAAGACTGGACAGTGAGAAAGAAAGGAGGAACAAGATGAGGATGAAGAATAAATCATGTTTTCATGAACGGCTGCGTGAGATCAGATCAAAATTCAGATCACTTAACATTAAAGGCTTCTACTGCATGCAGGAGTACAGACTACAGACAAGTACTGACAATGCATTCCTAAGTTCTTTGGTGTTTCACATCAATACAACTAATTCAAATCTGAACACCAGACAGACGGAAAAACAGTTTTTGTGTGTGTGTGTGTGTGTGTGTGTGTGTGTGTGTGTGTAATTACAGAAACAGGGGGAAGTCCTTTTCTTTTCTGCTTTTTTTTTTCTGTGTTCGGGGATGCCAACCTCAGAGGAAACCCCTCCTCTGCCTGCCTCCCACGCATCCACCTACACAGTGGAAACTTGTCTGAAAAACACACACACACACACACACACACACACACACACACACACACACAGTTTGATCACGGAGGCTACCCATGGAGGCTTTCAGATGATGTAACACACCTTCTGGCAGCCATATTGGAAGTGATGTGCTGGAAGTTTATTAAGTATATTTAAGTGATGTAGTTCAGTTAGGATCTGAGGCATCTGTACTGTACTTAAGTATTTTCATTTCATGATGCCAATACGTCTACTCCACTACATTTAGCAATACTTACTAGATATTCTACAAATTGAGATTTTATCTACAAATAAACAACAACAACAAAAAAAAAAACCTGATGACAATTGAAGTCACTTTTCAAGCAAAACTGTCAACTCCTTATCTTAAACCACGGTAAACAGAATCATTTTGTGTGTGTGGACTGTTGGTTGGTCAAAACAAGACATTTTAAGACACTTTGAGTTCTGGGATATTGTGTTGGTCCCATATTTTACAAACCAAACAATAAGAGGACTGATCAAGGAAATAACCAGTGACTAGAACAGTAAAATGCTGCTTTCATGAATGCTTGAATAATAATACTATATACACATTTTCCTGATAACTCCTCTGAATACATCCTCCACCACTGGCATCAATAATCTGGTTCAAACATCATCTCTGCAACTTAACTGTCTCAACAGAACTTAACAGACGTGGTTCTGAACCTGAACATGCTCAAAGCTCTTCTTCACGTTTGGACAAATAACGGCAGCTGCGTTCACTGGTAACTGTTATACTGCATCAGCTCAGCTAACTAACACTGTATAGTTATAGATACATCTGATTTGTGCAATAAGTAACATTAGTGGCTGTAGTTGAGGCAGTGTTTCCCACAGATTGAGAATGTATTTGAGGTAATTGAACCCTGTGGAGGATCATCCACTGTTAGGGCGATGCAACCCATCTGACACTTCAGCATTATCTAAACACATAATCTCGTGTGAAAACTCCTGCTAACTACCAATCTATGCAACTGCCTCAGCTGAGGTTTAGTTTACAGACCAGGCAAAAGACAAAATTGTTTACTGGAAACATAACTACCTTATCAGATTTCTCACTTTCACAGAGAACATTACCGAATGCTTCTACAAACACACCACAACTAACTATTTCAAGAAGCCCCTCTTTTACAGACTGGCTGCTACCATTTGTGACATAACAACACAACCTTTGATGACTGTGATAATGAAAAAGCACTTTCACAGACTGTATCCTCCATTCTTATTAGCTGATACTGAAATGTTGACAGATAAATGTCTGGTTTCATTTTGATCTAAAACTGTAGAGTGATACATAGCAAATAAACTGTAAATGAATATTGTTATTGCTCTGCACAAGTCCCTTATTGACAAAATCTATTTGAGGAACTGAAAATGAGATCATTTCTGATTGACGCACAAGCTGGTGTAGTGTAATGACTCATTTCTGAGTAAATGACAACTTCATACAAATAAAACCTAACATCATTGAAGGACCACAAATACACAAAATATGAGACGTCGCGTATTTGGACACTAAAAAAAAAAGAATCCAAACTCAGGCCGGCACGCACTGTGTGATGGGGAAACACACGTGTCACATTTGAGGATGCAGAGAAAACATGCAACGGTGGTTGCAGCAGCGGAACAATGCAGGGCTCCCCGTGTGGGGGCGGATACACTCAGAACGGGATGTTCTCTTTGGTGTACACACACACACACACACACACACACACACACACACACACACAAACTGTACACAAATGCTTGTACAAACACACTCCTCTGAATGCGTGAGCACACAGATGCTCAAGAATCAACAGGCAACACAACACATACACACACACACACCCCGTTCATAGTCCTACACACACTACACACACATGTGAGGGCGTGGGTGTAGCAGTAAGTCAAAGGGAAATTGACTTTTCACCGTTAGTGCCTGCTCCAATGTTGAATTAGTATCTCAGAATCAGTTTGGGGTAAAAAATTATTATTACAATTATTGATCATGATCATGAAATTCAAACCAGTTTTTCTGCACTTTTGGTGTCATATATCACCATCTTGACAATGTGTAATGACATTAGGTTTTCTTAATGAAATTCTAAACTATCACTATCACTAGTTTGACAATATCTAACCATTTGTTATTCCACTGTGCAGACCAGTTATACAATCAAAGTTTAGATTCTTTAGTTTAAAGACAGCAGAGACACAGATGAGTCTGTGGAGGATTTTTTCAGAAGAAAGTTTAAGAAATTTTGGCAGCATGACTTGTTCCATGACTTTCTCCTCTCTTTTTAGATCCATTTTTGTCTTGTTGTTTTGGTTTCATCATGCAGCATTTTCACTTCCTCACAGCCCCAGTAACTGTCTGCTGATGGACCTTTTTTGACTCAAGTGTTTTTTCAATTGTATGAAACTATCAGCAGAGAGTAATTGATTCACTGAAAGAATCTCACATGAGTCTACTGCCCTCTAGTGGCAAAAAGAGCAAAGGTGGACACCTAGAGATGTGATGAAAATCTGTTTTTGGTGAACAAACTTTCCATCAATCTACCTTGTGTCAGTTGCCTTTGAAATGAACCTGTTGCATTCCACCGTCTATAGGCTCTATGTGCACTCTGTATAGTTGTTTTGATGATGGATATTCAGTGGATATTTGGATTTCCATCTTTATACACCTGTAAAATGAACACATTTTCATATATAACTGTTAGATGCTGGTGCTAAATGGTAGCTCTTGGAAACACAGCTGTAGCACCACAGTTGCTGCAATTATCTTGACATGACAGCACGTCCTGTACATCTGGCCCACTGCCGACAGGAAATGAAATGAAACCAGAAAAGCAAGGTACAGCTCAAAATGTTTGTTGTTAATATCAATACCCAAAGGCACAATGCTGGATAGGTAGTTATTTTCAATTGAATTGAAAGGTTTTAGGACTGACACTTGACACTATGACAGTAGACTCTGAGTCCTTCAGTCGCCTGGTCATTCTCCTGTCATTCAAATGAACTGGTTTTTCATTTCCTCCTTTAATAGAAATTGAAATAGAACTGTAATCCCAGACTGACTCCATGATGTTGGGATCAGGGCTTCTCTGGAGACCATACAGTTTAATGCATGAGGACTTCAAGGACTTGATTTTGTTGTCTCTGAGGATAGTTCTGTATGACTCTGTATGCTTGGGTCTCTCATGCTGCAGGATCTATCAGAGGCCTTCCTGATGGATAAAATCTAAGCATCTGCATCTGTACCTAAAACTTTAGCACAGTAGTGTATATACATATTGAATATAAGCCTAAAGACAGAGTAGGCAGTGATATATTAAAAGTTAAAAGTCTTCAGTTGTATAAACAGATTTAGAGGAAAGGTAAGGTGAATGTGTGTGTGTATATATATATATATATATATATATATATATATATATGTAGGGGGTTGCCTCTGACAAAATTGTATCCTCGAAATGTGCCAGTTACACTGATTCTACAGCCATGTGTATCATGTCGATGTCTTTGGTTTTAACTGAGGTATCACTCCGATTTTGACGCAATGTGCAGCCAAGTGGCGTTGAGGGTTTTGGCGTAGCTTACCTTAACAGCCTCCACGAGCTGAGTCTCACCGCCTGTGCTGCTGCGGGACGTTAAACATCATTAAAGACGAAGGGGTTGGGGTTGGGGAGAAGATTTGACTCAGATGTAGGTACAGGAGACGGATGTCCACGGGGAAACAGGTTTAAAACACACCTGCTCCCAAGGCCTGCGTGTCCAGTGACGCAATCGAAACGCTGTCTTCTTATTGGCTAAATGGTAAGTACACTATTAACACACCCACACAGAATGACTGAGAATAATTGTCTTTATTTAACAAAACTGTCACATTAACTACACAGCAAAATGATATGGAAGTGTATTGCGTGGATACATTTTATTTGCACAAGTCATGATTTGACCAGCACACAAAGCACAACCATCACAGACGTTCATGGTGTAGTGATTTTTTTAAATGGGATTTTCAAAGCGGTTAATGGTAACTGTGAGTGATGGAACAGCGTGGAGGAGAGGCTCACATGCTATTTCAAATCGAAGACTCATAACTTGTCTTAAGTCACTGGCACTATTATTTCCCAGGAATCGTCTAATCATGCTGCAGACAGAAGTCACTGAGGAGGCTCTTCTCCTCCCTGTGAACTCCCTACATCACAAGCACAAATGGTTTATTATCCAAAAATTCTGGAGATGTATGACAAAGCAATGCAGGTTGTGATAAGTTCAGATATTGCACAAAAAATTTGTAAATAATACTGTACAGATACTGTTGTGCGTTAAAGTTGCAGGTTGTCATTTGTCATTTTTGAAACTTCAAGAACGCGAGCTTACATGATATGTGTCGGTCTGAGAGCCGTGGCATGTGCTGTCCCGATCCCCAGACATGTCTGATATGTTTTGATATGTGTTACTGTTCATAATAACATGGATGTACAGAGATATAAGGCATATCACAAGCAAGATGTTCATTAAAATCTAAAATTACATTACAAATCACTGTATGAATATCACTTTCTCCAAATATCTGTCACTTGAGACCAGCTCCACTGGCACACTCCCTGGAGGGGTGCAGGCCAAAAGATGGTTTCATATTGTTACAACTACAGGTGGGGCAATGTGAGGTATTTATTTCTCTTTCTGTCACTAACTTCCATTTTAGTTCGTCAGCAGCCTTTCATCTCGCTACTATTTCCAAGTGACAGAATGTGCGTGTGCAGTGTTTTGCCACTGACAATAAAATGTTAACATTTTATTTAAATGTTAATGATACATGCAAATGATGCCATTCTTCTGCTTCTTCTAATATGACACAATCATAACAGGAAACTGACGATCCAGCAAGACGAACACAGATCACATTATATGAGCAATGTTTAAAAAAAGGGCAATTAGAACAGGAGTGTCATGATTCTGATGATACTTTGAGACCAAACATGCACTGATGAAATGTTCAACATAATCAGTTGGCAAGACTTTGGAAAATAAAAAACAGGTTTAGAAAAAATATCTTTTTAATTAATAGTTTAAATAATAACAGCAACACTTTAGAACCTGCATTAAATTGGTGTGAGCAGTTAGTACAGCTCCATATTAATGGAAAGCTCACTGAAGACTGTGAATGTTAATGGAAACCTGCTTGCAAACTTTGGCTTGAATGAATCAGGGAGCTCTTTGGTTCCATGAAACATAATATCCACATTAAATAACAAAGAGAAAAAAATAACATGTGATTCTAACATGATCTGTGTCTCAAAGCCACAACATAGAAGTAGTTTCTTAAAAAAGAAAAAGAAAAAAAAGCACAGGTTCTTCAGCCCTGGTTCTTCACACACACACATCAGCGACAGATAATGACACATCAAAATAGCACCCCTACTGTAATCTTTGTAAATCCACAGCCCAGCAGTGGTGATGGTGCACATCAGTGCAGATGGAGAAACAGCATTGTTGCATGTCATATGATGTCCTGCTGAACTGCAGCAGCAGTGCGACTGGGACTTAAATGTGCAGCCGAGTTAGACTCAGACCTCCGGCAGTGTCTGGCTAACAAGGTGGTTGTTAAAACCACAGAGCTGCACATGTAGGAAGCACCACTGAGGAGGAAGGTTGCTGCGTAGTTGCCTGTCCTGTCTACTAACCAACCTGGAGACAGAGAAACAGGAAGTGTGGAAAAAATGGACGCTGTTTTCTGGCAATTTATAGACAAAACAATTATTCAACTAATCTCTGAAAATAGTCAGCAGATTCATTAATGCTAAAAATAATTGTTAGATGCACAATTTGCAGGACACCCACTGTTATGACCCTGGGTCATCATGTGTATTATTGATTTCTTTCTGTTTTTGATGTTTTCCCTCCCTGCCTGAGGGGGGTGCTTTTCATCTGTTATATGAGTTGTAGGTGGGGCCAGCTCAAGGGACCATGTCCATTGAGTCTGTGGAAGATAGATGCGCTTCACTTTTTCCTGACACCCAGCAGGACCGCGCCTTGTTGTCCGTCAACTGATGGAAGTGTGATGAGGTTGTAAATAGACTATATAATTGTCTAAAAGCAGTCCAGGTAACAGTAGGGTGAGAAGCCTTATTTGTAGTAAACCTATTTTCCCCTATTTATGTTAGGTAGGTTAGGAGATAAGTACGCCAGGTTGGCCTGTAACCGGTTTTGGCACTGGTCGTCCTTGGGTGTGGGGAAAGGGGAGGTCACTTTTCATGCTAGGCTCAGGTTTCCCCTAGGCTGGGCGCAACACCCACAAAAACAGCAGCAGTTGTAATAAACTGATGAAACTTACCTCCTATCGGTGGACTGACCAGGTAGGGAATGGCATGCAGAAAGTATACCACACCCAGACTGTGTGTGAGATAGCTGGGGCCCACAATGTCAGAGGTCACCACTGGGATAAGCGCTACATACGCTCCATCAAAGTACCCGTAGAGGACAGAAAATGGGACCAGGAGGGAGAAGGAGTGAAGCAGCGGGATGAACATACAGCAGAGGCCCTCCATGCCAATCGCCACCATGTAGCTCAGCATGCGATACTTCTTCAGACACCTGGAGGGGAGCAAATGTATCAATGTTGGGCTTTAAATAGATATTTATCACACACACATATTCAAAACATACATCCAGCTCCTACTTACTTTCTGTCCGTGATCCATCCAAACGTGATGTTCCCCACAATGCCACTGACTCCAAATATGGACATGAGGAAGGCAGCGTGCTGGTGCTCCACCCCCACACTGAGGGCATAAGGAACCAGGTAAACTATTGGAGCGCTGCAGCCATAGGCCAAAAACAGGAAGGACACAGACAGAATCAAGAAGTTGGGTATTAAAAGAAATCCAAACTCCTCCCTGGACTCGAGGCAAAAACAGTGACCTCTGGACAAAGTTTTTGTGTTTACTATTGGTCTTAGAGGAGTGCTGACGGTTTTATCTAAAAGACAGGCATCTGTTGGTTTGGCTTCACTGAGTCCTGAGTCTTTTATCTTAGCATCCATGTCAGCTGGCTTGTTCAAGTTCATGCTTTCCACCAATTTCATGTCCTCAATCGTGCTGCCATTTGCTAACGCAGAATCTGAACATTTGATCTCCCCTTGTATTGTCCCTGTTAGTTTGTTACTAAATAAAATACATTCAGCTATCTTCATATCTGTCCGGCCTGTCAGCAGTGCTATTTTCCCCCGACCTAATTTGTCATTTTCAAGTCCAATGTTTCTGAGCGCTCCGTTGGCTATGAGTAGCCCTTGAGTATCTTTTAAGTTGTTTAATTCCAGCTGCTTTGGCTCCACTTGGCTGCAATCAGCAGGTACTTGTTCTGTGTCTTTGGAATCCAGCATTGTTGTCATGCAATCTTGCTCCATGTTAGTCATGTTGTTCTCCCATATCTGTGAGCTGGAAAGACCAGAAAAGGAGAAAATACACTGAGATCCAGAAATTTAATCAGGTATATTTTTGCCTTTCAAATAGAAGTTCAAGATTTGACTCAAGGTCACTAATTGATAAGTTATATCTCATTTGTTTTAACTACAATGTGAAGACAATAAGTTGTGGTTGTACAGGAGGTTATGGGCCTGACTATTTCTTGACCAGACTTCCTGTAGTCTTTGGTGGTAGCCTGGAAACTCTCTCACTGATCCACAAATGTGTACAGTTTAATCAGACAAGATATATAATGTTAATCACTGAGCCTAAGAGGTGCTGATAGTGTATTTTTGAGATCTAGATAAAGAAAGGTTGGCTGCTTCCCTCTCTTTCCAGTCTTTATGCTAAACTAAGCTAAGCTAATGAGTTGCAGGCTCCACCTTCATAATGATTAGTCATACACACTGTACGTTGTGGTATCAATCTTCTTATTTAACTAAGGGGTTAATTTCCAAAATCAAATCAAATTATTTCAGTAAATAATTAGATATTAGGCAATAAGTGCATGAATCCTCCTGCTAGTGCTTTCTCTTGTAATTATCATTTTCTTGTACCTGAAAACAAACTGAGCTGAGGACTTACCTTTCACCTCCTCTTGGTTCCAGTGGCTTCATCAGAGCGCCACAAACACACAAATTGGAAACAAATCCTCCCAAGATGAGCAGAGCTCCTCTCCAAGAGTACTGCTCTATAAGCAGCTGGACCACAGGAGCCAGGATGAAGGTCCCGATGCCACTACCTGAAGATGAGGTGAAACTGGATTTGATGGGATGAAATGAGACAAGAAGAGTAGAAGAGAAGAGAAGAAGGAAGAGGAACTTACAAGCAGACAGGAGAAAAAGCAGTGGCAGAGGAAAACAGCTAAAGAATCGTGTAAGAAAAGAAGAAAAGTGAAATGGACAATGAAGGAGTAGAAGAGAGGAAATGGGAATGTAAGTTATAAATGACAAGAGAGGAAAGCAACAGGTGAGCAAAGATGTCACTACCAGACAGGGCGATGCCATAGGCCAGAGCTTTCCTCTCATTGAAGTACCTCCCAACCATCGCTACGGCTGGTGTGAAGCTGAGAGCAAAGCCAAGACCTGTAGAGGACGGATAAAGGGGTTTGGAGTTTGGCAAAACCTGCCAAATGTTGCCAAATCTGAACGTGAAAGTTGTTTGGTTGTCAAATGGATAGGACACCCTGAAACACTCTACTATAGTGCATTAAATTACAGTTGAAGTGCTTCTCCCCCAAAATCAATTAAGGCTTGTTGAGTCCTGTAGGGAAGTTTCAATTTGACACAAAAAATATTCATTCATTCAATACTCATAATATGATGATTTCCAGTGATAGTGTGAGTGCTGTAGACAGATAAACACACAAAGGTTGAACTAAAGTAACTTGACTTTGCCCCAACAGATGATAAAATACAAAAGATTTTGAGATATTCTTAAATAAATGGAAAAAGTACTTATGCTCCAACAGGGGGCTACCAAAGTCCTTATAAGGTCTCTGTTGCTACTGAGATAACCCAGCACAGAGCAAGACGGCTGACACCACCACTGCTTTTTGTTGACTTTTAAATTTGTGTAGGAGGAAAGGAAAACTTAACATTAACTATAAAATGGTGGGTATAGCCAGTGGCAATCTGTAGCCATAAAAATGAACAGCAATCCTTGTTTAAATCGTGTTTAAATCAGTGGAGACGTTAGGTCATTTATTTTCCTCATTAGTGCCTCTGACTGTAGCACTGATCAGATGTGATGCATGATTCTCACTGGTCAAGAGACAACCTGATCTTTTTCTGCCCTCATGCTGTTTTAGATTTGTGCTGTGGAGGATGGATATATATACACATATGTATACATCATTATGGAGGGCTAATGGAGTGCACAAGGGTAGATACTGATTAGGTGCCCAGGTATGACTGGAGGTGATGTGTTAGCACACCTGTGAGGAGGCCCAGGGAAATGTAGAGATATTCCAGACTTGAAGCGAAGGAGCTGAGGACCAGACCAGCAGCAGACAGCAGACCTCCCAGAATCACAGTTGCTCTGCAGGAGAGACGGCTCCCAAGGAAACCACCCAGAGGAGCTGGAAACACATTTGGCGTGGAATACTCTTACTTCACTGACTGGTGGTTGAGCAGTTTCCTGTTTATGTTTTCAATTCATTTCATACAAATGTAGGGTATAACAGAGCTGTTTTTTTAACCCCTGGTAAAAATAATAATGGTAATGCACCTGTACTCTTAATGTTTTTGTCCAGATATACATGTTTAAAATCTGTAACTATCAGTGTAGATTTCAGGTTTTCTTTCTATAACAAGATTTTTATCGGTCTGCATCAGAATCTCTGTCAAAATATGAAAAGTGAAAGACAGAACACAGAATACCCCTGTCTGATTTTTTTCATTCATGCTATAGTTCATGACAAGATAAGTGTGTGTTAAGAAATCACTGAATCTGCATCAAACAGAAAACCAGGCCTTCAAGTGAACACATGCAAATTTTGCCTTGCCAAACCTGCTCTAACTGATCTGCCTTCACATACTGGTACTGATGGTCTTACCACAGAGCATGGTGGTGGAGTCGATCAGACTGTGGATCCAGGCGGTGGTGGAGTAATCCTTCTCAAAGTGCAGCTGGAACTCCACAAAGAACATGGAGACACATCTGGATTGGAGACGGGGGGTGGGGGACGGGGGTGGGGGTTAGTGTATTTTAACATTATGGTCTGCTATATACAGTAAGTGTCTTATTTGAGGTGCTGTCCTCATCTGGAAGCACAGAACACATGGTACATTCTGCAGTTTGTTTGGGACAAAAACAGTCAGAGCAATATGGCAAAATGACAAGAAAATCCAGGACGGCACCACTTTAAAGGCTGCACTGACCTGTTCACACCTGGTATTGCCTGTGACACACTTATTACATCAAGGACGTCATTACAGAGCAGAGAAAGTGCCAGCTGATATAAAACAACAGATGAAAGACGTTCAGTGAGCCTGTCTGACTTGACAGTGTGCCTGCAGGTTAGGATGAACAAGTGTCTGACATCAGAGCAGTCCATAATCAAATCACTTTTTACTGTCATGGTATGATTTTCAGCCCTCTTCTGATGCAACAATTATTCGATGACTTAGGTCAACTTGGGTGTCAAATCCATGTCAGAGTTAATAAACTAGAGTTGAGTGAGGTGTTTATCAGTTTATGGCTGTCATTCACATAGTCTGAAGGCTCTGTACTCCCTGACCCATTTTTTATTACTCTCATTGTCCATTATGTTGCGTCAGAGAGCACTCGTTGGTCTCATGGCAATTGATCATGGGCAGAGTTGTGAAAATGCCTGCAACCCATCTCTGACAACCCCAGACTGAAATGAATACAGCAATCTTTTTTCTTTTTATATCATCACTTTTACATGCAAACCTCTTGTCCCTTCTCTCCCTCTCTTTCCACAGACACACACCACACACACACCACACACACACACACACACACAAACACAGGTACTCACATTGAATAAGTGCCAGGAATGTTAATTCTCCCTCTTAAGCAAGTTGGATGCTAATGGTAGCAAAGGCCAGCAAGAAAGTGAAACTAGAAGCTGAGAGGTTCAACAAATGGTGGTGTGATCTGTTCTGCAATTTCACAAGTTCATAATTTTATTCCTTTATTGATCAAAGATTGTGTTAACCATTACAAAATACGGACTTATGAGGGTTCATTAGATTTATGAGGGTTCGTAATGTGTAACGGGCTAAGTGGCTTTTTCTTCTGCATGATCATACACACTGGAAGCTCTCACTGAGTCATATCAGTGAATGTTTGTAATTTTAAAAAGGAGAAGTCCATCAGTGGCAGCACTCTCGTAAACTGCAATTGACAACACAGGAAATTCACACTATCCCCCTTAATCGCACTGTCCTGGCACCCTAACCATCTGAAATAAGTCGCTAGAGCAGCGTTGAGAACATGACACCTCACCAACTTCCTACCAGCAAAAATGGCCAGCTGTGCTCAAGTTGGAGGAACTGCCCGTGGGACTTGAACCGTTGTTTCTTCACAGTTACGGGTGAGAATTTTTTCCCTGCACTACTACTACTACTTGCCGTTTTTACGTTTGACCCAAAAAGCATATTTTAACACCTCATCTACATAGAATATATCCTATTCATTTTTTTCAATGTGAAAATAACTTTCCAAAGCTAGAGTGAACATTTAATGTAAATCAATGTCAGCTATTGGCTGGGTTGTGGAGGCAATGTGTTGGCTGTGCAAACATGGAAACATGTCAGCAGGATTTCAAAGTCTCAGTGGAAAAAAGACAACGTGGCTGCTGACATAGGTTAGCAGCTTAAAAGTTTGAGTTGAGAGGGAATGGAGTCTTGCCAAGTAATAACATGGAGGTGTTAATGACCAAAGCTGAGAGCATGAGGTCCTGTTGAGAACAGCTACATGTCACAACTGTATGCTGTACAGTACTGCTAATCCAGACGCTAAAAATCTCTTTGTGCAGAGATCCATAAAACATCTAGATCCATAAAACCAAACATTCTTAATGAACTGAGGTCATTTTTTATCAAATGTCTAGTGAGATAAAGACGTGATGGATCTGTGATGTAAGGTGGATATTATGGTATCCATGATTCCCTGGGCTTCCCTGCCCTCCTACTCACCTTTATGGTTCAGACATAAAAGCTTTGAAGTACTATACACACACAGACACACACACACACACACACAATCACCTGGTCACTGCTCGGATGCAGATTGTGGCGAGGAAACAGCCGGCAACAATCATCCAACCCCAGCCGCCTTCCGGTGGGGTTGTGACCCCAGACGTCCTTCTGCCTCCTTTGAACTTCTCCTTGGTGACATCCATCGCTCCGGCCAATCACAAGGAAGATTGGCATCAGTATTCCACACAAGGGATGCTGGGGTTCACAACTAACTCTACTCCTCAGTGTTCGACTTTGGTTTCTAAATGTACAGCACGTTTTCATTGGCCAGTCGTGGCTCTGTCAAAACCAGTCCCTTGCATAATGATCTTCAGATGCCTTCAAGGACTCCTTTCCTCCTTTCCTGGTTTGTTCCTTATTCCTCCTCCTCTTCATCAGTGTCTGAGAAAACACAGAAACCACAGAAGTTTAACCACCATGAATATCAGCTCAGCTCATTTCCTGTCCATTCATCCACTTTAGATTTATCTGTACACTGCATAAGATTCCATTGTTTATATGTTTTTGTTGATTTCAAAGCACAAAACACATCCAACTTTAGATGAAACGTATTTCTTCCTCTACATCAGACTATTAACAGCAGCTATAGCTTTTCTGCTATAAGCTGCACGAGTAAATCTACAAACAAATTTGTTATTGTGCACATATTTTCAAATATCTGCCAATTGCATGTGATATTAACATGTAGCCTACACTAAGAGGCTGTGCTACCGTTAGCAACAGTAAAACAGGTATAAACACACAAAGTCATGATCTTGTCAACGTTTTTCTGAATAGAAATAAAGCCTGATAAAGTAGGTACAGCCATGCTAGCAGTTTTGCAAGGCTGCGCTGAAAAAAGTGGTGATTTTAGTTAGCATGCTAATATGCTACTAATGCCAATGCTAATATGTTGATGTTTTGCAGGTATAATGTTTACCTTGGTAATTGTCTTAGTTTAGCATGGCAGCATGCTAACATTTGCTTTTTAGCACAAAGTGCAGCTTAGGCTGTTTGTTGTTGTAGTTCAAAGAGGAGGAGGAAGAAGAAATTCAGTCAGTTTCCTCTTGTTTAGGCTCAGATCAGTGTGACCAACACTGATGTAGATAGAAATCTTGATTTCAAGACACAAACTCAGATTCATCCGGCTTAGTGTAGACTCACTCTTGCTACACTCAAAGAGTGTAGCAAAGATAGAGGAGGATAATTTACTGCAAGCAACAGTGAGAGTGCTCATATCTCTGCTTCTGTTTTTCTTCATTTGTGTCTGAGCTGAGAGCAACACGGGTCATGTGTGATGATGAATAACATCAGGCTGAAAACACAGTCAAAACTGCTGTCAGTAGAGTAAAGAAAAGATTTCTTGTTAGTTGGTGTGGGGGTGTTTAAATCCTTGTACTGCACAGAGAGACTACCTGCTGGCATCAAACAATAGCCAGCATGGTCACTAAACACAGACAGCTTGTTTGACACCCTTCCAACCGAGCCACTTATTTCCATCTCAAAAACAACAAAAACCTTTTTTCACTGCTCTGATTGCCAAACAATTACTACAGTCAAGGTAGATCTCACCAAGTAAGAGAGAAGTTCCCTATGTGATCCAAAGCCACACAGAAGTATGTCATTAGAGCATTAAAATCTCTTGAAGTTTCAGCTTTTTGGGAAGACTTTATCATGTTTTTTTGCACATGCATTGCCACAGTAATACCTTTCTGTTTTACAGGACATGTTTAACAGGACTTGCAGGTTTTAACAGGTCTATGCTTAGGTCCTTTATATTGTTGGTTCTTAGGAATCTGGAATCTGGTTTCACTGCACGGCTTGTTCAGTTAAAATAAAATGTCTGCAACAATTTCCTCATGTGCCTCACCTTCAAGCACAACAATGCAGTGATAATCTTGACTGCTGCACAGCAGATCACAGTTCAGAGTTTAGGGGCAGCTACATTTTCCCTGGAGGGGCTCAGTGTATCTGTGGTTTAATTTTTCAGTGGTTGTGAACTGTTAGATCCTGGTTGTCTGTGTTTGATAATCACGCCCTGAGGCTAAGCTCCACCTTTTTTGTTCATCCTTTTAATGTGCCTCAAAACACTTGTTGGTGCAAATAAGAAGCGGTGAAGCAGTAAACCAGCATGTGTTTCCATTTGAAAGGCTCAGGTCTTCACACCAGCTGAACTGTTTTCAGCTACTTGGTCTGATTTGAGCTGCAACTCAAACAAGCACAAGTTTGTAGAATCTGGGCAAACAAGCCATGTACAGTATGCGTGCATGTGTGTGCTGATAAGAAGGTTGGAAAGGGCAGAGACCTCAATTATGAGACAGCTAACTTTTGATGAGGAAATGACACAATAAAATAAACACAGACAAATGTATTTGAAACATAAAAAGAAATAAAAAGGAATATGAACAACAGTCATTTCTGTCTCTGCTCTCATGCACCTGTCCAAAGGTTTCTGTGCAGGCGTTTTTGCTTTGTCATCTGCTGCACTGAAAGGTTATCTTAAACTACAAGGTTGTAAAGTTTGCATATGTGTGTGTGTGTGTGTGTAGGTGTAAACTTGTGCATGTTGATTGACAGCCTGTGTACGTCACCAACAGAGAATTTCCTGCTACAAAGTAAACTGGCACTAAGTCTTGAAAACAGCCAGTTTACAGAGATTGACTGGAAGCTGGGTTGCTGCAGACAACTCCAGTTCAAGCAGCTAAGAACAGTTAAGGACTAACGTGGTAACACTGTATAATACAACCCAGAATTTAGAGTGTGTTTGTTGCATGAACCAGCTACCCATAATATACCTACCAGTTTCTATGAGTAGTTACATAAATGCACTTACAGAAAAAGTTTAGGAAAACAGACATTCTGCAATCATGGTATTACGAGTTGTAATATGACACCGAAACTGATGGTTAAGATAATTACTCTCAAACCTTAGATGGATGGGGTTATAGGAGAACATAAAACACAGGATACACTCCCAAACGTGATGACAGAGGTCTCACCAAGGCTAGCCTACAGCACTGGAGTTTTCAAACAGAAAGGGGTATGGCTCTTGGATTAATGAGTCTTTTTAGAGCTGTAGTGTACTGTAGGTTCTGAAAAACATTGCTCTAGAGATATAGTCACTATAAGTTGTAGTTTCACTCAATAACATGCTCATCATTACTCCCTTGCTCACACTGCTTAATTTAGGAGAAAAAAAAGGGGAGAACAATCAACTCTTTTTGTTAGCCTACAGTAATTATTACCAGGTTCATCATCAGGCTGGAAAATTGGTACTGTACATATTGCACTATATTTACAATCTAAAACTTACAATCAATTTACAGTGAATGCCATCTGCAAGCACATTTTCTTTTTATATTTTAACCATTAAGTTTTATAATTCAACACGTGTTTCTTAACATGTGTTTTGTTGCATGAGGATGTTTTCTAAAATCAAAAAAATAGCACCGATTTATACATAAATAATAAATGAATACATTACTAGAAAAACAAAACAAAAAACCTGAAAAAGACAAGAAGGCAGAGACAGACTTAATCTGGAGAGACACGGGGGGAGAGAGGCAGAGAACAGCACAATCAGTGCTAGACAAACAAGATAAAAACACACACAGAAAGAAGTGAAAGTGTGTGTGTTGACTTACATCAACCTCCAGTCGGGCTCTGCTCCTCTGTATCACCGCTTCATGGCTCAAGTGTTCTTCAGACACAAACACAAACAAGCGATTTAAAAAAATATAAAAATTCAACAAAGACGTTTTCGTGCAGTTGCCTGTTCTGCAAACACCCCGACGGTGCTCTGCAGCTCAACAGAGCCCGCAAACTGAGGATATGAGGAGAGGGGGGAGGGGAAGGAGGGGGAGGTGGAAATATTTCCTCTGAAACATCGTGTGTCTCAATAGTTATTACTTTACTATGGTGGTTTCTTCTTTTTTTTTTTTTTATTGCTGTAGCCGATCCTATAACAGTGAGTTATATATCCCTGCGCAACCTGGTACAAGAGAGCCAAGTGAATAAATACAGCATTTATCACAACATTTAATTGTTTTATCTCGTGATAAAGATAACTCCTCTCCTGTATTCCTACAAAGACTTTTGTTTTTAACCTGATATTACTTTACTTTTTTTAAAAGGTTGGTGTTCAGGTATAATACTATTATTAACATTGGCTCAGTGGTGTGGAGCATGAGCTGACAGAGGGCAGTACACCTTTGTTACATGAGTTATAAATAAAGCTAAATACACACAGACGCTAAATAAGTATTACAGTTGCTAAATAAAATGGAAAGATGTAGCTACTAGCTAGCTAAACGTCTAAAAATGCTTCTCATTTGATCTACGATCAGTTGGAAACAAATTTTCAGTTTAGATTACATTTACATACATTTAACCTAACAGAGCTAGCTACGTTGCTTAAGCTAACATAAAGCTAGTCCTCTGAGTTGAAGCTAACATGGAGCTAGTCATACATAATCATCATTAAGCATAAGGTCTTGTAGCAGTATGTAATGCATTTTAGGCAGCCAGCTAACATTTAGCTAAGCTTAACTGTGCATTGAAATGTGACATTATGACAACTAAATGTAGTCTTATGGCACTTCAATGTAATACAGCACTTTCTGTAAAATTCCCTTTACAAATTCCTATAGGTTTTCTGCAGTGGATATTTATTAGATGCTGGTGCAACAGTCAGATCTTTCTTCTTTTTATCCTTCTACTGAAAGATTTAAGCTCACAGACTTAAAAAAAAATCATCCAATAATGTTAAATCATCTTAAAAGAAATGACTGTTATTGGCTCTGCTATTTTTGCTTGTCTTTCTCTTACCTATTCTTTACATACTTATCACTATCTTTTTCTTGCCTGCTGATTTTTTCATTGTTTTTCTTTCTCTATTTCTCTGTCCCTGTCCTTACTTTATTCCATTTACAGGTGAGTAAAGAAACATCCAAGAAGCATCCATCTAATCCAGTTTTAGTTTAATTCCTTTTAAAAAAAAAATCTCTTCACTTCAGTACATACACATTGCACAAGGCAGGGAGCCTTTTTTTAAAATTGTCTTTTTTTTTTTTCTTTTTAACCCTTTCCTTTTTCAAACCGGAGTTAAAAGCAGCAGCAGAACTGACACCAACAACCAGCACTGGGCTTCCCAAAACTTTCACACCCAGATCCAGATCACAGAGGAGCTGAGGTGAACAACCGGCAATGAAATTCAGCAGACAGAAAACAGGCATCCAGACTGTGGGCACCAAAAGTATCAAAGTGAGTTAAACACTTCAAAGAACATGTAATTCAGCGTACCACATTCCACCTTAAAAATTACTTTTAGTTCTCAATCACCATTTAGTTTTTTTTTTTTGTTTTTTTCTAAAGTCAATTGGACCCAAATGGAATAATGGAAATTATATTAAAAGTGACAATAATGTAAAAACATATTGTCAGATTGATGGATTTCATGGAGAATATACAGTAAATGCTAAGTTTAGACAATCACAAAAACATGAAGAAATGTAATTAGTCCTAATGAGGAAAATTTCATCAATCATATACCACAAGCAGATTAACAGATTGCTAGAAGTATGTCCTACTACTATATAACACAGGTCTGGTAAAGTTGATAAAGCTGCAGAGGAAAGTGGTGTGTTACGATGCATCTTCTGTCTGCTTTGGGACTGGTAAAATGGAGTGCCGAGTCTTGTTTGGGAAACCTGGCCCTGAACAGTTGAAACAACTTTATCAACAGACAGATTGCTGGTGTAGAATATATCATATTAATATTATTTACAAAATCTCTGTACAATCAAATACACAAGGGTGAAAAGGTCTGTCCTGCCAGTCAAGCATTCCAGAAGATAGTTTAAAGGCTGGATGTATTCATGCAACAGGATGTTTGACCAGACTAAGAACATCTGAGGAAAGTTCAGCTAAGTGGGGTGAAAAATGTTAGACCAGCAAAAGGTCAATAAAGTGTTTACAGTTCTAGTAACACTGTTAGACGATAACCTCCAGCCAATTTGGACAACTTTTACACACTGATGTACCTTGAGACTTAAGTTTAAACAAATTCAGCTAGGGTCATTCATCCAACAAGGTACAGAACCACTCAAAAACAAGTGTAGGTATGTTTTTAAAATAGCTTCCATATGCCACAATGACCTTACAGTGCCAGTACAGTGTGAAAAAACATACGTGGCACACTCATTTTGGTGCATAATTCAGTATACAACATCCTGTTGCAAGCATCCACCTCAAATAGTGTTAACAACTAAATCAGCAGGACAGAAACTTTGTCAAGATTCAGGATTTCTCACAGGGGAAAACTAACAGGGTTGCATATATTATTTAAAACATTTACAGACAAGTCCAATCAACTGTGGTAGGATCAGAGAAGAGGTGGGTTTGTTGAAAGGGACAAAGAGATCGATGGATGTGTTGCTGCATAGCCTTTTGGTTAGATTTCGCTATGGATGACATAACATTTGCCGTTCGGTGGATGCTTTAAGCCAAAGCTCCTTACAGTACAGAGAAATACATACTGATCTGAGTACAGATGGTCCCATTGGGAAATGAACCCCAGACAAAGTGTTACTGAAGTTCAAACCCCAAATTCTTACAATCACACTTCAGAAAGTTATCAAAGCAGACAAAAACATCCACATTGTTGACTCTTAACAGAAAAACCTCTTAAAAGCCAATTTGCTTAAACGACTGAATTTTTGCTGCATACTGCATCTGTGGCGTAGTTACAGAAAATATCTGAAACACTTTAAATTGTTTAGGAAAATATCAGCTATCGGTGAAAGATGTGATACTGCTTTGAATGAACATTAATACAGTTTATGTTAAGAATTTAGATTTCATAAAATAGTAATTAATTTGTTTTTTGGAGTCAAAAACACAGAAGCTGCAGTGGTACATCAGTACAATGATTCCTGTAGGCCCAAAAAATACTACAAGTATTTGAACTAATGCTATTCCCATGACAGTCTGTAACACTGGCTCGGAACAGTTTTAGATTAGTTGAAGATGAAAATTATGTTGTAACTGGTAAATATTCCATCACTCGGAATATACAGGTACACCTTAAAACTAATAACTTTAAAACACGCATCATCTGTAGTCTGTAGAGACCGTGTATCATCACCAGTAAAAGACAGCACTGACACCAGGACTGAGCCAAACAATGAACAGCAGACGGTAAAATGTTCCATAAATAAATGCTTGAACATGACAAACGGTTCTACAAGACAGTGATGATACATGTTTAAAAAGGTACAACTCGCAGTGAGACTGATCACTATGATAAGTGCTGCAAATCACAACACGTCTGAAAACGTTTCTGCAGCCTGAAAGAGCATGATAGCAGGGATTTACATGTCTCCGAGCAATCACACTGGTTCTTTTGTGCCAACCAAAAAGAAATTCAGTACAACAGTATTTTCAAATTGTGTGGGGGAAAAACACATCAACTCACATTATTACTTATTACTAGCAGGAAAAAAAAAAAGAATCCTTTCTTTTTTTCGTAAAAGGACATGCCCTTTCAAAAATGTTCTCAAACCAAACTGTTGCTAAAAAACAATGAAAAGTTGGAAAACATGTACAATTTCAGTTCTTATTAGTAATGATCTGGGATAGCTAAAGAATCTTGTGACTCTCTAAAAATTGCACATTTTAGAACAAAAGCATTTGCAGTGTCAGTAGAAGTTAACGGTTTTTTTTTTTTTTATCTAAGACACATTTAGGACTAGCAGGTGAATTGTGAATGTGTGTTAACTGCAGTGAATCTTCTGTTACAGTACAAAACAAACAAAAATAAAATCCCCAAGAAAACCTTAACAAACACAGAAAGGAAGAGTGAAATCTGACATAAAAAATGTATCTGCATGCACAACATTACAAAAACACTGAGGTGAAGTTCAGCAGGTAAGAAATGGAAATGAAGTCACACAGGAAAACTGAAGGGCACGAGCATGGTGTAAATAGGAGAACGAAGGATGAAGGCAACAGATTTGGGTTTTCAAAATAAAAGAAAGGGTGGCACGAAATAACAGTAACACCAGGTGGATAAAGCTGAGTGGCACTTGATAGGTCAAGGCCACTAACATCATCCAAACATGAGTTGGAGCAAGGCAAATTAGAGAGTGAGAGAGAGAAAAAAAAGGAACAAAACAAACAGACCAGAAAGCACCCAGAAAGAACATCTACAGCGTCATCACAGCTGAAAACAAGCAGGATGGAACACGTTGATGATTAAATGTTGGTTGCAAAACCTCCAAAATATAACTACTCAAATGGTATTTCACAACAGTTTCACTGCATTTGGATTATTAAAGCCACTACAGCCAATGTCCCAACAGTAAACATTTTTTTTTACTTTTAGTATGTATGAACTACAGAGAGTCCACCCTGTTAAATGCAATTATCCTGTTACCTGATGAGTAATGACCTATTCATTACAAAGGACCCTAATATACTTTAATTATGCTCAATCTATAATTTGCAAATAGAATTTCTCCAAATGGTGCATATTCAATTTTAAATGTTAGTGTGTTGTGAGTTGTTGTGGGTAAAAGCATCAGCTTGAAATAACAGAAATAACTAAAAACAAATCAGAACTGCATAGCAGCAAACATGTTATTAGTCGGGGTCAAAGTGTAGTCCATGTGTGCGTGTTTGACAGTAGCGTGGAGATAACTGCAAACGATCCATTTTTGCCAATAACACTTTCAGAATACCTGCATAACGTTCAGCTTGCTAGTTAGGATTTTATCTTTATCATGATACTGTAGGCGACACTAATAAATCACAAGGTCCTGTTAATAAAATCCCCAGAGTTGTATGTCAGGCTCAGAAACAAAGAAAACTAACTGACCCAAAAGTGTTGGTAGTGATGGTTTGGAGGTATTACACAATAAATCGTCTAATAAATCAAGAGAACAAAATAAACTGTACTCCAAATCAAGAGTACAGAAACTGAGAGACGATGGTGAATTGCACAAAGAGTGATTCCAAAAAGGGAGAAGAGCACAGTTTCTCTGTGTGAAGACTAAAGGCATGTAGACAGTGGTAATAAATAAATAAAGCAGTGGACAGCAGAGAGTGCACTGTCCAGCTGTTCAGTTCAGCTACTTTGACAATAACCAGAAGAGGCTGTAAAGGTCCAGGGTGGTGGAGGGGGAGTGGGCATTATCATGACATGACAGGAGACTATACACTTGTGGTCCATGTTTCACTCATGTTTCAGCTATAATCTAACAATTCTATAAAAAGAAGTTGGTGACTGGAAAGCTCACTGATTAACAGCTGTCATTGTAATGCATATAGCAAACCTTGCCTATAGTATGATGTGTGCCTGTAACCAAATTAATGCAGATCAGGTAAGATTCCTCTTTCTTCTCTTTCTTTCAGAAATATCATTAGAGGCAACTCAGGTAAGCAAGAGGGTTTCCCAACCAGGTCATGGCTTCACTAAAACTTGAAAGATCCACACTAGCAGATGCACACTAGCATTTTCAAGTATTCAGTAAAAACACAATTTAAAACTTAAAATCTCTACTAAGGTGCATGTTCCAGTGTGAATATGGACTCAGATCAGGACAAACGGGCACTTTCCACACACAAGGCTGTGCACATGGGAGTTTTAAAGTCTTGCTTGTGCCACAGCTTTGTTTGCATCACTGTGGTTAATTCTGATCAATTTTGCCAATTGTCCGTGAGATACAAGGTTAGTCATTCTGGACCTGGGCATGTGCCCTACCCCAGGTTTCATGGACTGGGTGAAATTAAGCATAAAGCATGGGAAAATATATAAGAATGATGAAAAAGTGATTTTGGCCAACTGCTACAATGTATCTTTCTGCAAGTATAGGATTAGAGTCTTTTTCAGCTACCCAGCAGCACCTTGAGAGCAAATCACCACCTGCCATGCACAATATCTGCACTGTTAGACAGTAAAAACACAGTCTAATCTACAGTAGTTAAACTGATTGAGTTGCTGGCAAATTGGCATCAGTGTATTTTACACGAGGGGCGACTCTGAGCTTAAAGCATCTTGGTCCCCATTGTCTACCAGAAGGTGATATCATTCTCTTGCCTCTGCATCAAGAGCGGGGGTGCTGAAGCTTTTTCTGTGCCAGGATTCACGTGAAACATTAGCATTGCATTAGCTCAGCCTGAATGCCTCATTACATCACAATGCAACACCCAGTGAAGGCAGCAGGGTGGCAGAGATGCTAGAGGGTGAGGAATCAGGCCTCCGCCCTGCTGAAAAGACACACACACACACACACACACACACACACACACACACACACACACACACACACACACACACACACAGGCTGCTGAGCTGGACTGGGTCCTGGACTGTAGTTGTGGTGATGCCAGTCAACAGAAATCGACAATGCAGACACAGCTGTAGCACTATCTGTTGGAAGACAATGTCTTGGTCCCGTTGTCAAACACTAAACTCAGCAGGTTAGGAGCAGGATTCATGTGTGGCAATATGGTGATGTTAATGTTGTTTGCATGAAGGTAGATGGAGATGAACAAAAAGCAAAGGCCATGTGCAGTGGAGCAACAGAAAGAATTAAAGACTGTTTTTCTGCTTCCCATCTGAGCTGAAGGAGGCAGGTGTCGTATGAATCTCAACAAGATTTGGCTTCAGTGCACTCCTCAGAGGGCTGTAGCGTGCTGGGCAACTTTTTGTGCAACAGTCGGGCGACAACAAAATGCCTCCCATCCCTTAGCGACTGCCACAGCTGCAATATGGACCACTAGCTGCAGTCTTGGTAGTTTTACAGCATCAGCAACAAGCGGAGGATAACGTTACTGAAACATTCAGGTACAGCTGTCCGTCTGCACTCTGACAGATGAGGGCAGGAGGCATTGATGGTCAAATGTTTCTGAGGTCGCAGAAAAGGAGTTCCTAGTGGTAAAAATGCCCAATTACTCATTCAAGAGTAACTTCAATCCTGTATAGATATTGTATCTTAATGACCTGTTGCACAAATAGTCACCTGGGGCACCACAGCCTCCAGGATGTAATGCTACAGTAGCTATTCACACACACAGTAACAAAAAACACTAAAATACTCCGTCTCTGTGCTTCCTCACACAGGGCTGATGACAGGAATCAACAGAGCTGATTACAGGAAACCATAAATTAAAGATTACAATATTAAAACCTCTATGATAGGGGGACTCTGTCTGGGAAATTTAGGAGATGGATGTTAGAGGTTATCATTATTTACAAGTGTTAAATTATTAAAATGGCTTTTCTCAGTTTCTGTGTCTCTCTCTTAGTGTTCCTTTAGCGGCCTCTGTGAACGGGACCTTTCAGCAGCGTCAGAGGTTGATGACGTCACAGCAACGAGAGTTGATGACGTCGTAGCGTCCGGGGGGTGGATGACATCGTCTTGTCGAGTGTTGATGATGTCAACACAATATCCTTCACGGGTCTTCTGTTGTCTTGAGAAGCTCCATCAGCGCCCCCACAGCTCCGAAATAACCCTAGAAACACACCAATACACTTTTTACACACATTTCATGGCATTTAACTGAGTTGTGTGTTTATAACAAAGCCTTATAGCACTAGAATAGCACAGAAATTTCTCAGGATTTTTTTTTAAATGCCACCTGGGATTACTTTTGATTTGGTGCATTTGTCAAGTGCTCACCTCATGTTCCAGGAAGAGGGCTCGAAGTTGTCCTTTAGACCAGAAGTCCATGGCATAGGCCAGCAATTTTGTGGAGACTGTGTTGATACGAAGGAAGTTCCCCACAAACACCACACGCTCGATTTTCTGATAAGAAGAGAAACCAAAACTTGATTATGTGTGTGACAACTACGTCAAATGCATTAACAATAACCGGGGCAAATCCTCACATTTTGGGAAGGTGAAACAAGAGAATGTTTGTGATTTCTGCCTGAAAAATTACTCAAATGATGAATCACTTATTTAGACAGTTGATGATCAGTTTGGTGTCAGGCGACTAATCAGTGTTTCAATTCTAAGTTAGACCACACTGACTGCAGCACATGCAGGAGCTCTTTGCTCTTTCTACACAACTTGAGAACGGGTCTCTAAATAAAACCTTCTAGGAATATTTTAATCAACCCTTGAAAAAATGAAAACTTACACAGACTTCCGTGTATTTTCACAAAACAAACTGTCATAAATATTTTTTCAGATCAGAAACGTGGGCAAAATGCAACACCTCTTCCACACCACACAGTGGTGCCAGAGAGCTGACAAACTGGTTACCAGTAAATCTCTTTCCCAAACACTTCATGACCTTTACTACTGGTCAGGTAGTCAGTGGTATTAACAAACCAGCTGCCTACAAAATGCAGTTTTATATCAAAAACTGAGACATGTTTTCAAAACTGCAATGAAGTCCACAACCAGAGGAAAATATTAGTAACAATAACAGTCATTTTATACATTTACTGATTTGTTTAACTGCTCAGTGATGTCTTTTGAATATTTGTTAAAAGGTTAAATATATCTCAGGTTCTTTACCAAAGAGCAGGTATTATGGATTACTTAGACTAAAAGGATTTCAGCTTTCAGAGGAGAATTTTAGTGTCTACATTTCCACATTGCCTTACATCAAGGTTTAAGTCAATTAAAAATCAAAACCGGACCTATTGTTTAATGGGCTCCAAACAAAAAAAATATCAACCCTACTGTTGGTGGATATGTGTGTTCTCGTTGCAGCTCTGTGTGCAGTGATAGCCCTGTACAATGCTGCTTGATCGCCATGCCACAAGGCAACACTGTAAAGAAGCTCACAGCACACAGAAAGACTCCAGGCTGATCCCTCACACAAAATAACAAGTTTTTTTGCTGCTGCTGAGGAACGTTCATCAGTTTTAGCAGTTGCTCCTTTTTCATTTAACTGTGTACTCTTTTATTTCAGTCATCAAACTATTAAAAACTGTTGGATTAAACTGCGATTATTTGAGACTCATTGCAATTTACAGTTGAGTGTGAAAATCATAAGTGTGCTGTGAGGGAATGTGGGGATTTTGTTGGCATTATAACAAAGTCTGTGTGTTTTAAACATAACATTATTAGAAAAATGAAAGAAAAAAAAAACAAAAACAGAAGAGAATTTTTTCTTAACAATTAACAAAAGTTTCAAATTTCTTTAAAAATCATATCTCATTTCTCTGATTAGCCAGTGATACTTAGAGGTAGAAATAAAGGACAGGTGCATTTGTGCGTTTTTGATAAGTATGAGGTTCACTTTATGTTCTTATTCATGCTGAGTGGCTAGAGAAGCTCTGAATTAGGTGCCTTTGTATGCATGTGCTTGTGTATGTGAGTTACTGACAGAAGGCGTGTTTATCCTTCATCATAGTCATGCTGACTAGCTAAACCCTGGTCAGTATGTGTGTTTTTAAGTATTTCAACATACCAATGAATGTTAAGGGATCATCTTACTGGTAAGAGTCACAATAACTGCTCATGTGTATTACAGAAACCACATTCAGTATGCCTTTTATGGATGGTATGTTATGAGTAACAATGCCTGGATCCAGGATCCTGCATTTGTGTATGTGTGTGCATGTGTACCTCATTGACAGCACACATCCGTGCTATGGATCCTATGTTGTTAGTGATAGTGACCAGCGTGGCTCTGGCAAGGTCTTCCTTACTGATGCTGTCTCTCTTGTCTTTGCTCATCATGTGACCAAAACTGTAAAACGGACAACAAACAGGTATTTTACATGTGTGCGCACACACACACACACACACACACACACACACACACACACACACACACACACACACACACACACACACAAACACACTAACACACTTTTGGGTAGTATTCATGTTTGACAAACTCTTTACAAATTAAATAATACACAGGCACAGAAAATGAATGTCATAATAACCTTCTTGTCATTGTGAGTTGGTGCGTGTTTTGTTTCATAAATGACAGAAAGGAACATCATAACAAGTAACAGTGATTATAATCTGTTGACTGTGATAAAAGCAGTTTTTCACTTTGCTTTATGGATCAACCTTTGGACACAGAACTGCAGGTTTACTGTATACATGCTAAACCCAGATTAGCAAGTAAAGGTCTGAGTGTGCCAGTGAGCTAGTCCCTTATGCTTACTAACACCATTCAGATACTAATTTACATACAATATGCTGGTGTGTAGGTATGTCTTAAATATTCCTACTATGACTGCATGTGTTTGCACAGCAATACATTCATACAGAAGTAATCCAGTTAACTTGACTAAATAGACCTCTTAGTCTTATTAACACTAGTTTTGTTTCATTTGCAGCGCAGTAGGAAAAGGACAGGAGTCAACGGTTTGGCACACAGTGCGCAGGAGTAGGAGCCAAACTACTGTGACCCCATTTCATTTTCTTGAATGAAGTGTGGACATCCCGACCACACTGGACGGCAGTGGAGAAAGAGATGCCAGTGTCTGGTTCAAAAGTAGTTTAGCCGACTGCTGTGCTATGCCTGCTATGCTGTTATCCTGCATTGCTCTGTGTACAATAACATGGCTAAAACAAGCTAACGATTCAACAGACAAAACACATATCAAATCAACTGATGTTTTGAGTCATCAAGGTTTAGGGGCTTTTCAAAATTTATTTCCAAGAATATGCAGGTTTCCTGGATGTTTTGTCTTTAGAAACAATCCTCATAGCTCTTAAAGAGTTCATTCTTTATCATCACACACTACAGTGTGGGAGTTTTCAAGTATAATCACAACTTCTTTATTAATGGCCCTTTATGCATTTAGCATCCTGAGGATCAAGTGTCTTGCGGAAGTCAGCTGCTGACAACGTTGTGGACCTTCAAGTGACAAACTCTTGTCACACTCACCTGGACGCGACAGCGGAGCCCTGCAGGCCAAAGCGCTCATAGTCTCCCCCGTAGATATCTTTCACCAGTTTGTCCACGTTGGTAGAGTCACCCTTGCTGGCCATTTCCAACGCCTCCTCGAACGTCTCGCAGCCGGTCAGCAGACAGCAAAGGCCAAGGAATGTACCACCTCCCAGACTGAAAGTAAGGGAGAAAGAAGATAACGTCAGATTAGTTAGTGTGAGGGAGACAATAATAAAGAGAGAGATGAAGTTGGAGAAGGCAGTGAAAAAGTAATGGGGAGTTAAATTTAGGAAACAGGCAAGAAGAGTGAGGAAAAATGGCATGAAGGGAAGAGCAAAAGACAAAAGGTGGGAGGAGAAGAGTAGATGGGGGAGATGGGAATAAATGGGGAAAGAGAGAGTAACAATAGGAGAGAAGAGGAGAGATAAAACAAGCTCAAATGAAGATATGATTGTTTGCTGTCTGCAGTAAGATCATCTGCCTTCACCCTCAGCTCTAAAATCATGTAGACCACCATTCATGAACCAGACAATTATGTTTGCAATATCAGATATTCTTTATCACTACACACAAACACACCCAGCACCTTGACTGGACCTCACACTCACACCCATGACGTGTAAATTTGTTTTGCCCATGTTTTGCTGCTTCCTGGAGCAGCGTGACAGATTGAAATAGAAGCCTTACACCACACACACAGACACAGACAAAGACACACACACACACACACACACAGACACAGACACACACACATTGACATCATGGTGGAAAGCAACAATTAGACATACTTGCCATTTACAGAACAAGGAAGTAACAAATGACAGGTGTTGTGCTGACAGCACGTACAGAGGTGGCTCAGTGCTGGCACCTTTGCACCATAAAAAACACAGTTTTCTATTAAAGACGCCGAAACTGACAAAAGTAATTGGCATCCACTATTGTCCATTCCATATTTAATAGAACATAGATGTTGCTTTTGTTTTTGCTTTGTTGTTGATGTGACATATTACTTAGAATAACACCCAGTTCTCTCAGGTTTGATGGATGCCTTTTTCCAGCTGTGAGTTTCAGCTCTTTCTATTGATCTTCATTTATATTTAGGTCAGGACCCGTAGCAGGTCACTTTAGAGCAGTCCAGTGTTTCTACTCATCCATTCTTGGCCACTTTTACATGTATGTTTGGGTCATTATCCTTTTGGAGGAGCCATGATCCGTGACTGTGACACAGCTCTCTGACACTGGCCAGTATGTTTTGCTCCAGAGTAACTTGATAATCTCCTGATTTCACTGTGTCCTGCACAGAATCAAGGCACCCTGTACCAGACGAAACAAAGCAACTCCATAACACAACTGAGCCTTCTCCGTGTTTCACAGTGGGGATGGTGTCCTTTTCTTTGAAAGCTTCATTCTCTTCTGTGAATGTGGACTTGTTTCATGGGTAAACTAAAATGTAAGAGATAACCAGGGAGCTGGTCTGGGAGGAACTTTCTGTTATTTTCCAGCTGTTTTCAAGAGTTCGCTATCTAATCAAAAACCAGCTCTACTATTGCATGAGTGCGAAGGTACACAAGATGATAATAGATAAAGGATGACTGGAACTCAAACAACTGACTCTGTCCTACCTGTCAGATCCACTGAAGCTATAAAAAGCATTTAGCCTTTAACCTTCACATTTGGCACACATTCACTTCTGAAAAACAACCTAATGATCAGCTTAAGGTGGAATTCACCAGTCTAAGCTTTCTATTGTTTGAGTTCTCAACTCACTTGGAACTGACAAAATTCTGCCAAGTATATCTATCCATCACACTCTACTCTTTACGCTTTATTAACTGCCATCTTAAATAATGGCAGAGATAATGTACTGAAATAGATTAAGATACATAAACATTTAATTAACGCTAAGAAAACTCATTTAATTTTATTTGGACCCCACTCTTGGGATAATAGAGCTCCCAGAAATACAGTTCCCAGTAATTCTGTAAACTTGTTTGCTTTGTCATATTTTTGAAAATATGTTTTCAGCATTCTCAGTTTTTAGTGAATAATGTTTTAGATTATTGTGGATGAATGCTGACTATAAATATTTTGCTCCTGGAATATGATGTTGTGATGATGAAATCTGATCTAATGTAGGGGCTCCACACGATAAGCCTTTGGCTTTTTGGCTCTGCCTGCACGTCTCTTGTGATTGTATGAATATTACTTTGTGTTATGTTCTTTGTGATATTGTGCAAATAAGCAAACACTTTCACTCAGATTCCTCTTTCATTCCATTTCACATTCCTGTGGTTTGGTGTGAGGGATCATACTTTCATCTATCATACTTTACCAATGCTCCTGCGTCACTGTTGCTGGCCTGTTGAGCATGTGTGTATATATATAGGTGCCTATCCCCCTTACCTGGTCCCAGTCACCCGTTTGTAGTTGGTCTCTGAATACACGGCCAGTATGGAGACCCCGGAGCCGATGTTGACCAGCAGCATGGGGAAGGGGTTGTCCAGGGTGCAGGGTTTCTTCACACAGCTCTGGGTGTCTGACGGGTTCTGGAAGTAGTAGCACTCTGGGTGTCCGTTGAAGCCCACCCGGTCAACGAACAGGAGGCCATGGATCAGGCAGTCCAGCTCATCCAGTTTCAGCAGCTCCAGGTCGGCCATCTGCAGCACAAACAGAGGAGGTTAAATATTGAGGGGACACTGTTTTAGCCGCTCAACACTTAAAAGTTTATCACATTCCTTGAAAGCATCAAACAACAAACAAATCGCTTAACACTAATCAGCCAATTTTCCCCCCTGTACACTCACCGTTCGGAAGTCATTCTCGAACTTGTATGCCCCACCTCCGGTGGCGCAGAGTGTCGTGTGCAGGCTGGAGAAGTTCTTGTCGCGTCCCATTTGGATAAAACGGGGCATGGCCTGTGTTGGGAATCGGATGAAGTGCAGGTTCCCCGTCCTGCCGCACATGGTCAGGTTCCTCAGCTCCAGGTGGACGTCACGGACGCCAGTTTTACCTGAGGAAAGGAGGGTTCACATGATTCTGGCCCAGTGTACTTGATTTAAGAACTACAAACACACTCTATTAGAGGCTGTGGTTAAAGTGAATCCAAAAAATGTGAATAATATGTTTTTATAAAAACTTGAAGTCATAACTCTGACACCTTATCAATCTCATGCAATACATTACCAACACACAAAGTGTAAAATAAAAGCTGATATCTTCTTGTAAAGTGTCCTTGACCTGACTTTTTCTGTCTTAGACACACACACAAGTTGGTGCAAGTAGACGTGCGACCGTGTACGTGAGTGTGTGTGGACAGACATACCATAGGCCACATTTGAGGTGAGGTAGCGGCGGATGGACTTGAGGTTTTCCACTTCTTCCTGTTCTTCCTCTGCAGTTATATCTACCGGCTCAAAATACACAAGCTTCACCAAGGTGCCCCCGATGTCCATACCAAACCAGGGGAAGGCTGGGGAAGAAGAAGAAGACAAAAAAAAAGAACTTTTTTACTTTTAAAAATTGGACATAATACAGAAAAAATGACAAACCCCAGTTTGCTATTCAGTACCACCCCAGTTTTTACCTACTCTTTGTTTCTTACTGTGGCATGTTAAGTAGCTATGTTTTATGTAGCTTTGATTAAAGATGATCCATTATGGTAATGTGCAACAGAAATAACCACTAAGGCAAAAAAGCTAAATTAAAAAAGTGAAGCTGAAAACATATAATCTGATTCATTTCTTAGGCCTTTATACATGGCAACATAAATGTGTGATGTTCTTATCATGATCACAATATTGTATCATGGAAAAATGAGGAACTAAAGTTATCAACATCTATTTAATTTGACAGAGCATTTTAATGGGTGAAAATAAAAAACAGCAGCCCCAAGACTGAAGTCCATGATACAACCAGAGAATAAAATGTGACGGATGTCTGATGTAATTGGGTCCAAGCTGGGTTGAACATTTCTTCAATAGACCAACATTTTATATGCATGTAGGGCTGCAATTAACAATTATTTTCAGTACCTGTCAATTTGACAATTATTAGCTTGATTATTCAATTAATAATTTTGGCTTTAATGGTCAGAAAATAGTTAAATGTGCCACCGAAGCCCAAGATGATGCAATTAGATATGACAAAAGAAAAGTAGCAGATCATCACACTTTAAGGTTTTAACGAGCAAATATTTGCTTGAAAAAGGGCTCAAATTAATTATTAATTATTATTATCAAAATAGTTGCAGATTAATTTTCTGTTTAATGACTAATTGATGACTGTTTGACTCTTCATGCATCTAACAGTACTGCACAGAGAAGCCTGGAGAGGGGTGGAGAGAGGAGAATCTTATCTGGATAGTTAGCTGGGTAGAACATTGAGTTCAGCACAAAAAAGGGGGAAAAAAAAAATCCAGCACAAGAGGCAACCACAGCTCAACAAGAGCCCCAGTCACCATGGAAACAGACCCCCCCACCATCATCTTCTCTTCTCTGCATCTCTCACACACTTCTCAGCCTCCTATTTTCTCTTTCGCTTAGCTTTTCCTCTCCATCTCTCAGCCTCTATCACGTTCTCATACACACCATCTATCTTACTGTCTCCTTCTCTCTGTCTGCACCAACTGCATCACTCTCTCTCTCCCGTTTGGTTTCTTCCTTATTCCCTACTTATTCGCCTTTCTTGCTCTTCCAGTTTCCTTTCTTCTTCTCCATTTTCATTTCTTCATTTTTCCCCCTTTCTCATTCTCTCCAGCTCCTCTCTTCCTGTCTTTTGCTTGCCTCTTGTCTTTAAATCAATTTAATTCAATTCAAGAAAGATTTACTGGCATGGATGGAAGAGGACTGATACTGCAAGACGTTTTTAATGCACCACAAAGCAACTGCTATATTTAACTTTGAGGTACATCAGCCTTTTTAGTTTTTCCATTTCAATTTTGCAGGCTTTATTATTTTATAATTAGAGCTAAAACAATCAGCTGATCGATTAGTTGACTGCAACTATTTTGATAATCGATTCAGTCACCTTCCAAGCAAAAATACCAAACATTATCTGGTTCAAGCTTCTCAAAATTTCTCAACTCAAAGTTTCCTCAAAGTGAGGATTTGATGTATTTCTTTGTCCAGTATGATAAAAACAAAATATATTTGGATTTTGGATTGTTGTTCAAATAAAACAAACAATGTGTAAACATCAGCTTGGGCTGTGGGGAATTTTAACAGACATTTTTCACTTTTCTAATATTTTATGGACAAAATGTTTAATCCCTCAATCATGAAAATAATCTGCAAATTAATGAATCATGAAAATAAATGTCAGTTGCAGCCCTATTCAGACTGACACAAAACATAGAATGAAACAGCAAAATCGTAGAAAATAAAACAAACAAACACACAAAAGGAAAACAATGGCAGAGGGTTCTTCTCTAATCTAACTGTGCATATGTGGCTATTTTTAGAAGCCATCTGCATTGATCAACTTCTCTTTGCATTAGGAGTTTAGCAAAGTTCTAGCTGAACGCAAATGTTTGAGGACGGTATGCTCTTTTACCTGTGACAATGAGGTTACTAAGGGTCAGGTGAGAGAGGGCCTCTGTTAGTTTTTGAAAGATTGAAAGATTAATGTTATAATATAATATTTGTTGCACAGGAGACTTGATACAGGCAGCGTCCATTTGGACCGCTCAGTGTCTATAGTTCAGAACAATGAAAACCCTGTGCCACAGTTTAAGACGACATATGCTCACTATAACATGGTTGTGGAAAACAGCAACGTTCAACAAAATTGATTGACATCTTTGCTAGAAAATAATAATAATTAAATAGATTAGATGCATTTGTTGTGTATTGACTACTCCATTAATTGATTAACCATTTCCTCTTGAGGTAAGTTAAACAGAGATCTCTGGACATAGTTCTCTTTTGCATAAATCTGACTAGACGCTAGTGAAAGACTGGACTTTGGGATTTATCGGCATACCAGAGCTGTAGGCTGAGTCTGAGTCTGAATATGACTGACTTTTTAACCACTCTCTGTGCCTTCTCATTGCCCTGTCATGACAATCAGGAGATGTGACGATTTCACAACAGACTGTTGAAAGGAACAGAATGATTCTGTCTGGCTTATTGAGGCAAAGTCCACTTTCAGATTAGAGCCACCAAATTTGAGCTTGATTTCAGGTCATGGGTGAACCACCTGCAGACTGTATTTTATGCTTTGTTAGCTTCTCCTGGTGTTAGCAAAGTAAGCATATGCACTGGACTAAAACAGCATTAACAATTTGTTGATTTTACTAAATAGGCTATACAATAGTGGCACATACAATGGCAAGAAAAAGTAAGTGAGCTCTTTGGGATTATGTATAAATTTACCCAAAAATATGGCTCATGTCCTGTGGCTTCTCTCCCTAGAAGTGGGTGCCCAGCAAAGATGACTCCAAAAGCAGTAAGTCTAATGAGTCTACCATACACAAATCATTGAGCATGGTGTCCATGGCAGGAGACTACAGAGGAAGCTGCTGCTCTGCAGAAAAAATCATTTCTGCAACCCTGGAGTTTGCCAAAGAGCAGTTTGATACTCCACAACACTACTGGGAAAAAGTTCACACCAGACATCCCAAAAATACGTCTGAGCTGACGCAGTTGTGTAGGAAGATCATTTCAACATTTCTCCTGAGCTCTATGCAGGTCTTGTTTGAGGTTACTGCTGCCAAAGCAGGTTCGACCAGTTATTAAACCCAAGGGTTCGCTTACTTTTTCCACTGGCACTGTGAATGTTTAATGGGTGTGGTCAATAAAGACATGAAAGATTATAATGGTTTGTCTGACATTTGCTTGAGCACTTTGTGTTCGTGTTTATTTAAAGCAGAAAACCATCTACTGTTTATTGTGAATCACGTAATATGTGATATGATACCATTCGTAGTGATTAAGAACAGTGAATGCTGTGTCAGCATTTTTTCTATTTAAGTACTAGGCTTGAAGGCTTACACTGTAATCGAATGATAAATCTAATAGATTATTCCTGCCAGGCACAATGTTTGTTGGCATTGTGTCTTAGTCTTTGATGATGTTGTTTTGAGCTGTGTTATATGTTCAGGTGCACAGGACTTGACCACTGAAACCTCTAGTACCTGCAAAGTAACTGAAACCATCTGTATGACTACTACCACCATTACTGCTGCTCCTGTTACCAGCTCATGCTACAACCATTACCTCTACACCTGCTGTTTGCTCTACTACAGTGGCCGGTGTTTGGTTACTTTCAGCAGGGGTCACCTATCACCTCGTTTATTGTTTGGTTGACTTTTTGTTATCGTCCCCTCTCACCTACTGACCTGCTCCGATGTCTGTAAACAGGAACTGGGAAGCATAGATTTTGCTCTGGAAAATTCACCTGCCTGATTTTTGATGCCGCTTTGCATGAGTTTTGTTAGTAATATAACTTTAAAAATAGATTTGAGGTGTGAGGTGTTTTTATGATATGGATAGTTTCAACTTAGTTATGAGATCATATTTTTCCACAGTCTGTCTCTGTCTAATGTTTCACTACAATGTGTGTACATAAGGGAAAACATTTTGGGCAACACACAATTGTTTCCCCACAACAGAATTCTGTATTGAGGTCAGCCCCTTCAACTTGAAACCATAAAAAGCAAAGCTTTATAACAAGCACCGAAGCTAAGACATGAAATAATTCTAGCATTTTACTTTAGAAATGATCTCCTCTGATCAAATGGAAGGCATCATTGTACGCAAAAGCGACACTGTAAGCGGCCAGCCAAGACACATGACGGTGTCTGCTTCAAGTGACAATCACATTTTCCTCCACAGCCTCAGCCAAAAATACACCCTACAACCAACACATGACGTGATCCAAATAAAATTCAGTATCTGAGTTTGTCTATTTTGACATCAAAGTACTACAAATGACTGCTTCTTGTCTGAAATAAATGAACAAACAAATCTCATACTGATATTGTGAATTGCAAGGAGACAATATTTTGTGTTAATCCTGTGACCTAAAATTGAACCTTTTTTACATGTAAGTGCCAATAAATAATTCTGGTTTCACTTCTTAGAATTCAATGTCGTCACAATGGAAATTCCTCAAGTTATATTTTTGCCATGTGACACTAAAACGACACATTGAAACCATTACTAATAGGGATCATCTAATCACTGGGGGAGGAAAATACATACACTTGATCACACATCAGATGATGAAAAACAACCCTCAACCCTCTCGCTTTCCTCCATTTCTGAGGTGAAGATCAAATCCCTTTAGACCTCATAGGTGCTCACTCTCTCACACAAACATAGTCAGAGTCAAAGGTCAGTGTGACAAAGAGCAAGGCTGAAGGGGTTGAGGAGTGATTTGTGTCCATGTGGGTGAAAAGTCTCTGGCCTAACACACCTAAGCCTTGCCCATGTGATAGATACAGTATGTGTGTACAGTCTGACTTGAATTACAAATCCCAGGGGGACTCTAAAATATATTTTTTCCCACCATGCTTACTGTTCAGATTTCTAACATGACCTCAAGGATTATCGGTAACAACCGTTTCTATTAAATTTCCTATTGCTTAACCTTCAATCTCAGGTTTCACAGAGAAGCTCGGCGTGTGCCTGTGTGTTACTACATTGTGCAGGGAGCACAGGACAAGAAAACACTTGTACAGCATGTTTGTATGATAAGGACGAGAATGTGTTTGTGTGTATACAGTGGATATACAACAATATACACTCATTACTGAGCATAACATCACAGGAAGTTTGGCTTGTTACTCTCTTCACTGACTCAGTGTTTACTATTAATGTCCTATTACTTTCACTACCTCCACTGCTACTATTTTTATGACTACATCTTTTAGTCCTATAGTTAGTAACCCTGATACGATTTATCAACTGACAGAAAATTAATCTATTACTACATTAACATGCAGATCATGGAGCTTTAAAGAATTCTGCTGCTATTGAAGAGAACAATGAACAGGAGGACAGAAGTCTCAGAAGTTTCTTTTAAAGAGTGCTAAACACATGTAGATTTTTGCACAGTTTCAGAAGAAAGAGTTTCAGTTAGTTTTCAGATGTGCCATAGATACACCCCACACATCCCCCTTCTCCTCCCAAAATCACCTCCACCCTTACTGAAACTCGTTAACACACCCTGTTCATGATCCATCTGAAAGTGGTAGAACATTGACTTGACCTGTGGGGGACCTTTTTGACAAACCTGTGCCATTTTATAGGAGTTATTCTGTTACTAAATTAACACACACATTCAGGCTGTTACTGTTCCCCCAAACCAGCTGGAAACGAGCTGTGTCATAGTCCTGCATAAACAATTATTCTCTTTAAAATGACAAAGTTACCACCTAATTTAGCTAGGAAACATCCAGGTGGTTTCAACTGTGGTCCTGATTTGAATTTGATGGCTTTTCTGTGATTCTTAAACTGCACTGTTTTTATTTCCCTGGTGCTGATACAAACTTGTGTCTGTAGTTTGTGCAAATAGCTTAGTCTCAACACAAAAAATTTCTCCCTATGGAGATTCCTAGTAATGTATGCTTTTTCCATGACTTCCTACATCATATCAGTGTTATCTGTGACAAAATGTGAATTTCTCTGTGACTCAGTCAAAACACACAGTCACACAATCTTGTTCATGTTAAAATTTCTCAAACACTGAGACCAAACATCACAGGCTGTGCCTCAATCTGACTGAAAAGCTTAGGCAAAACTGTTGGCCTTTCAAATAAAAGGCTGCTTGTACTGCTGCTGAATATAATAAAATTTACATTTCCATGTAAGAGTGCTCTTGCAGTATGATACAATCTTAATTGTATTCTTTCTAGTGGTATTTCTATGTGAGTCAGTATTTTTGGGAATCCCTCTAAATATTGTACACTGATAATAGTCTACCAATAGTGCTGAGCTTCCTGTTCTTATTTTAAGGTGAGCCCACACAGCAGATGTGATGGTGCAACACACCTCTTTAAGAGCCATGATGTGTCTTGTGACACATGGATGCAGCAGTCTACATGCCTGTTATGGACACAAAAACCAACAGACAAACTGTATATGAAGCTGGTTGCGTAAAAGGTAAACTTACGTCCTCCTCCTTCTACTTTTATAATTGTAATTGATGACTTCCCTGTGCTGAGCTGCCTAACTCAAATTGACTCTGTCCATTACTGATCCCACCCACAGCATTACATACAGTGTGATTTAAATAGCATGTGCAAAAATGTCCCCAAACCAGTTTCAGATGATGCACAGGGTCATACAAATGCACACACTAACTATGTACAAAATGTCTAATACATGTCAGCAACAGATGCAGTGCTAAAATAATTTAGTACATGACAACTACATACACGACCAGATTTTGGAAATTATGCTAGTATGTTTGCACATTTCCTGTCCCCATTCTTCCTATTTTTGAGGCTTTTGCTCAGTGTTGAAAACCCACAGATTTCCCCAAATTACCTCATATTTAGAAAGATACAAAGTATGAAAAGAAACTCCAGCTCTGTCACACAAGTGATAGAGAATAAGCCTGTTGGTTAAAATAAAGGCAATGTTGTCCCAAGAGACAGTCAATGAAAATTGCTGCCTAGTTACTTCTGGTGTAAACAAGAAGAACTGCTGGCAGTGATGACCAAAAGTAACCCTGATCCTAAACCATCTCAAACCCTGAGCAGAGAAAAGTCTGAGGACAAAAGTGAAAAATCACATCCCCGAGGGGAATACATTCCAGGGTTGGCCCTCAGTGAGGAAAAGCTTAGAGGGTTATCTGGGTTTATCAGAGCGGCTGGCCTCCATCCAAGGATAACTCAGCCATAAAGCATAGGAGCTCTAACCGGACATTTCAAAGTTTACTGATGAGACGTCCCTTAATTGCATAATCTCGGCCACCTCTGGTGTAGGGCCTTTCTTTCACAGACTACTACTCATCACAGCAAACTAAACCAAAGATTCATTGCATCTGCTGTCTGTACATTACAACATCACACTTGTCCAGTAAATTGTCTATCCATAATCACATGACCATATTATGCAAGACGAGAAGAACGTTAATTTTGTGTGTGAAAGAGTTTCCTCATGATGATTTTATTGCTTTATGTTTGTTAAACTTTTCATTTCAGTGCAACTTACAAATGAGACATCTCATCTCACTCCCCGATACAGAATCCAGGTTACATGCTGTATATCTACAGTGGTGTGTCAACATGTCAACTTTTGTCATTAGAAGAAGTTCCTGTACATTGTTGCACGTGGTGATTCGGTTCTATCTAAACTACACATCTTTCATATTCCAGTGAAAGGAGACAGCCGGTGCTTAAGTTAACAGTGAATGGATTTGCACAGCAACTGACAGATTTTAATGTAGTGCTGTTGTTGCGTAATACTCAACAAATTGCAAATTGCAATAATCAAGAACAGAAACGTTACTGTATGGTGCCTGAACAAGAGTCACTGTGAAAACTAACCTGCTAGTCACTTAATTTACCAAAGTCAACACCTGCTAAAACATGACAGCAAGCAAAAGCTATTAGTTAAATGGTCTTTACGCAGGTATAACCTGTCGGACTCAATGAGTATGCTGCATGTAAACAAACTCAAATTAGAAAGGATGAAGCCTAAAAGGGGTGACTCTCTAAGAACACAATAAATATAATAAAACATTGCAGCTGGAGCCAAATCATAAGTGAATAACTGCATGCTGAAACAGTTATAGGCTTCTGAACTACTGTACAGGTCAGTGATTTGTAGCAATTGGTATAGAAGATAATACCACAATATAGTCACAATGATGATGTTCCAGTATTTACTTATACATCCTTAGTCACACAGTAAAAGGTCTAACTGATGTCCATGCAGTTGTGTCAATTGGTTTCCAAGTGTTCTGTTAAGTAAAATCTTATAGTTTTGGAAATTGTTATTAATTTTTACATTAGAATGATGAACCACTATATCTCAACAAGACAACTCTTTCATTACAAGATCAGATAGCAAGACAATAAAAGTTAATATTAAAATATCAGTCAGCCCTGCATCTGATTAATACTGCAATATGCAGGCTTCTCACAGGTGACAGAGACAAAAATGTTCTTGAAAGAAGAAACCCTAAATTGCTGCCACTGCCGCTACACTCCCTAACTCATTATAGATGGATGTCAAGAATGTTGTCAGACTGACTAAGCAACAAGGCCCCTTAATTTACAGCTGGTATCTCTGCACACACTCGCAAACTAAGAACAAGCTTGACCATGGCAGCCAAACTCAGACACAACAAATCGTGGGATTTTGACTAAAATTAGCTGTGAGGAAGTTGGGATAGTTTGTGGCAATTCCCTGCAATGGAAAGCAAACAGCTGTGTGACTTGAAACAGCACATACTGTAGCAGTCAATATTACTGTGTTTATGTGTGCACTCTTTGCCCTTTTTTAAAATCAGGTTTTAAATGTGCGTCATTCTAATTTAGCAGTCTCACTGAAGAATTAATCTAAGAAGATAATGAACTTAGGAAAATATGTGTGTGAAATGATTGTGTTCATTACCTAAAATCAAGTTAAAAGTGAGACATAACCTTATAACCTGAAGAAAAAAATAGTAATTTAAATAAAGAGATTTAAATAATTTGTTAAATGTTTTGATTCACTGGCTTCTCAATGCAATGAAACACAAACCAACTCACACTTACCAGGCTTCTTCTCGTCTCTAAGTTTCATAATGAGGCAAAATATCAGTTCACTGGTACATACACAAAAAACAAAACAAAAATATTTTTAAAAACGCTAATTAGACAAGTTTGCTAGAGAAAAGCTAAGTCAGCCTCAGTCAGTCGTAGACTTCACGCAACGAAGAAAACGATACTTTTCTACATTCTGCGCTAAAACTGCCAAGTTTTCTAGGATGATCTTTACTCACATCATCCGAAACAGTCTGTAAATAAGGGGGCGGGGTCTCGATCCATTCACCCTGCCTTCTGAAGACAAGAGGCGGGTGTTGGTTGGCTGAGGCAAGCCAAGCCCACTTATCAGGAGCTTTTTCACCACCGGTACCGACCAATCACAGAGCACCAAATGCAACCTGAGGGTTCATAAAAACAAAAGGGGGTCTCCCTGACGACGGCAGGCCTATAGATTGGACAGAGCGGCTAGACGCTCCATAACACCCAATCTGACCGAAAAAGAGAAGATTGTGATCTAAAACACGAAACTATGGGGGCAACTGATATAAAAGCAGTGAAAGGAGAACTCATGCTGGGTGTCAGAGGCTGTTGCTCTGTCGCTGCAGCACGGCATGGTTGTGCAAACCCCGGGTGATCGGTATTGCACAGTGCGAGGGTTGCAGTCACCCGGTGTCACACAAGCAACACATCACCGCCTCCACTACTGGAAAAAAAATGTCAGACCATGTGCGCCATTTAATTACAACAGCTGACAAACTTGGTTTTCCCCAGTCTGATTTTGCACTTACGGGGTCTGTTCCGTCTCACGGACTCCGTCCTCCTCCGCAGCCTGCACCTCTTGGCCGGGGACCCGTTGCACTCTGCATCCTCGCCGCGGTGCAAATGATGCATGTTCTCAAACGTGCTGCTGCTGTTGGGTCCAGTGCTCGAACCGAATGCATTATTGCCGCTGCAGCAGCTGCCGTTAGCAGCCACAACGACGTGGCCGTGAAACCCCCTCTGGCTCTGCCCGTTGTTGACATGAAAGGGTCCCGACGCTCCTTTCTTGTCCATCATTGACTTTGCTTTATCCATGGCAGCAGCTAGCCTAGCCTAGCCTAGCTTAGCATCTGCGAGGAAACGAACTGTACAAGCCCGGCCGCTAGCAATGACAAACCGGAGTGCCTTAGCCTAGCTAGCTAACGTTAGCCGCTTGCAAGCTACTGAGACAGCCGAGCGATCAGCTAACGTTAGACCTCACTCTTTCCTTGTGATCTAACGTGGTTTTTACCGTAAAATATCAAGCTAAAATTTAACATACATTCTTGCTTTAATGTAGTGTGAAATAAAAATGCGAGCGGCGCTAAAATACAGTGTTTCCTTTGAGGTCACTTGCGGTCATTTCCCCACATTGAGATCCTGGCAGGCGCAGCAGCAGCCGGTGTATGTATGTATGTGTGTGGGTGTGTGGGGGACTGCTACGTCACACCAGCTCCTCCAACCAAGGCCTGAACCCGTTCACCTCCTCCGACCGGTTTTCTCTCCCGTCCCCCTGCAGTAAAATCACACTGCTTCTACACTGTAACACAAAGAAATGCAAGAAAGCACTCGTCCTATGTGTTGCCTGCAGTACAATGAGCCGCGGTTGCTCCCCGCTGGAATATTAAAAGTCCAACGGACGCGCGCGCGCGCACACGGTACCAGTCCGTGCAGCTGTGAGCGCTTTATATATGAGCGTCGCTGTTCGCTGTCATCCTCATTCCCCGCAGTCCGCTCCACGCGTGATGTGCGCACAAAGCTGCCAGTCAGTATATCAGTCACGAAAATGAACTGTAGTAACCCTGTTGTTGCATGCAAAAGCACAGCCAGTTATACGAATGGCTTTCTTTCAGCATTACGCTTTGATAAGACGTCTCTTGGTATCCTGCGGAGCGTTTTAAGTTGTTGTATCTCTAGGTTGTCTGCGAACATGTCTCCCTTCACAGATCTTTTATTGTGTGGTGGGCTACAATGAAATACAGTTACATAGCAAAGAATCCGTTTCAGATATAGTCGCACTGAGATATAGATTTATTTTAACAGAGACCTCAGATCAATCAGATTATTGAATAGCAGGCAATTCAGGCAAGATACAAAGGTCAACAACAACAATCACAGCTTGATAAAGCAATCATTACATCCATTAAGAGGACAGAACATTTATTTCTTGTTCTGTTTTGCCAATTCATGTTGTGCTATTACAAAATGTTATTACATAATTGATCACACAGCACTAAGCAGAGATGATGGACTTTTAAATACCTGTAAATGCACAAATTGTAAAGCAATCATGTAAAGTGATACTCTAAGATATGTCATATTATATAGACATACTGTAACTAAGTACTGCAGATGCAACTGCAGGTCATTGGACAGTCAAGTAACACCAAAGACATACTATCAAGATTATGAAGTACCATCACATATGGAACAATGCTGACATAATTTCAACCACTAAGGAAATATTATTTTAATATCTCTGTAATATCACCTTTACCACTCTATCAAACAATCAGTAACTGGAAATTTACTGCAACGAAGACAACCATTCCAACAGATAAACAGATGCTGTAATTTCTAATGTTGACTCAATTAAGGAAGATCCATTTCCATGAAGACTGTGGGTACCAAAAAGCAATAATGGCATCTCCAAATGCTGCCATCTCCTGGCTAAAAGTAATTAACCTTATTGTACTGAGAGTCATTTCTGCTCACTGACTGATTGAAAGAAATGTTAGGAATTTTTTAATGATTATATGTATATACAGTATATGTATATGTTTAATAAGTAGGCTGGCTTCTAAAGTAGAATAAAAGTCCTTTATGAAGTTTGACATTTTTTTTAAAAACTTTTTGGTTAAGGTAAATATTTTCATTTGTGAAAACAGCAAAAGCTGATTTCTACTTTTATAGTAAAATACTGATGAAAGGAATAGCAGTTTATCACATACTTGCACTTAACAAAATGTCCTGTATATTTGCAGACTTTTACTGTGAACTGCAGTACATGTACGACACATGATACTGTATATGTTACTGATTAACTACAAGCAAAAAGGACTTCAGAGAAAAATTCCATTTCAGAAATCTCTTTTCACAAACAGCTGCAGTACTTTGTGACCAGATTTAATCAGCATGAAGACAAAGCTACAAAACAAACACATTTTTCGTATCTGGGACAAGGATGGTATAATCCCCCAGGAAATTCTTCACGATTCCACGAACGATGACAGTGAAATCGTACAACAACTAATGGAGCTAACAGAGAGGGAAAAATCCCAGCCTTCTGAGAAAGCAGCCTGCGAGCCGGGCAAAAGAGCTGTACCCGTCAACCCCTGGACTATTCCAGATGTGATTGACCAAAGGTCCTGTCTCAACCTGGAAGAGAGAGACTTTCCTCCAATCCAGAGAGAGACAGCTGAACAGCCAAAAAGAGAGGGATAAGAAAACAAGACGCCTCGTAAGATGACTGCGGCTGATAACGCAAGTTGTGTGTTTGGACTTACAGTGCTACCAAAGCAAACACAGGCTGGACTGAAAAATAAAACAGACAGTTGTGCATCTGGAAGCAGAGGCAACTGCCATGTCCATTCAGCAGTCTGCCCAAAAACATGACGCACAGGCTGCATTAGCAACCACCATCCAGCCTGATATGACTCTAAAAACAGAGCCCGTGATAAGAATACCTAAACGGCCTGAAGGGACTACCAAAGTCCCAGTCACAGAAACCCAGAAAGCAGGGCCTGTGATGAGTATACTCAAACAGCCTGAAACAACTAAGAAAGTCACTTTCAAAGAACCTCAGAGAGCAGAGCCCATGATAACTATTCTGAAACAGCCTGAGGAAACTACTGAAATCCGACCTGCAGAAACTCCCACGGCCTGCATTTACTAAGATAGTGATTCATCAGCTTATGGCTCAAAAGGACAACAAAATAGCCATACTGGAGAAAGAAAAACTTTTACTAGCGATGGAAGACAAGCAATTAAAACATTGGTTAAGACATGTATTGCTGAACTATACACAAAGGGTAAAAAAAGAAAAGGATGCAGCCCAAAATATACAAAAGCTGGAGGAAGCTCTCAAAATAGAGACAGAAATAGGTGCTTGAGGGAAACCTGGCCAGGCAGGAGGAGGAGACCTCCATGATTAAACAGACACTGGCCCAGGTGAAAAATGACCTGGAAAATTCCAGATGCCAGTGGGAGAGTGAGAGGTCCCATCTCCTCGCAGACCAAATCCAGGAAACTTCTACCCCCAAAGCTACATTTCTCCAGGAGCTGGACAAGAAGAGATCAGAGTGGGAGGAGGAAAGGTCCCGCCTGGTGGAGGAGCAAATGAAAGAAACCTACACCCTAAAAGCAGAACTTCTCCAGGACCTGGAGAAGAGGTCAGAGTAGGAGAAGGAAAGGTCTCACCTCCTGGAGGAGCAAATCAAGGCATCCTCCAGCTTCACAGCAACTCTGGCAAAAGCACAAGAAGACCTGGACAGAGAATGACTCCAGTGGAGCCATGAAAAGTCTGGCCTCCTGGATTCTCTGAGTATCTTCAAGCAGGCTCTGAGAGACAAACAAGAGAGAGAGAACTCTACAGATGGACTGATGAGTAGTGGGGGAGAATATGATGGAAGAGGTGCAAAGACATTCTCAAAGAAAATCTCTCAGGAAAAGATTCCTCCAGCTTTTCAGAAGACAGTAATATCACCCCTTTCTCATCACTCCTTTCATCCTGCTCTCTGCTCTCTTCAAAGTTCTAAGTCTCACAATGTTGAACACAATGGCCAAAAAATTGACAGTCAGTGGTAAAATAAAAAAAACAAAAACAACAACATATCGACTCTGTTCTGTTGCAGTTGCTTTTACATTATTTTCCTGCTTTTCAGTAAAAAAAAGGTCGTAATATAATCAGATAAATTAACCTGGTAACCTCGATTTGGTAAGAATCAGGTCAACAGTGTATAGGCATTTGGTAAAAATCCTTTAACAGGATTTAGTTAAGTTGTTAACCACCCAATAAGTCATAGTTTTTGTAAAAACAGCAAAAAGCTGTTGATTTCTATTTTCATAGTAAAATACTGATGAAAGGATTAGCAGTTTACCACTGTTACTTGCAATTAACAAGATGTCCTGTATATTTGTCAGACTTCAATTTCAAATTTTAAGACAAATTCAAAGCTTCAAAGTGTCCTTTCAAACCATGACTCTAAACTATTTTGAAAAAAACAAAACAAAAAAACTGAGGAATATTTAGGACAAATAAACAGACAGAAAAAGTGACAGAATGAATGACTTAGACTTGAGTGAGAGTGTGGCTTAGAGACTAACAGTGTGTGTGAGTGTGTGTTCATTGACTTATATAAAGTCCCACTCAAAGTCCCTTCATTTCATTAGTAGACTGGAAACACAAGGGTTGACTGATGTTATCTTTTCTTGCAACTTGCCCCATCCAGTCTTGGTGCCTCTCTGGATTTATCCCATTGAACCACCTGAAAAACAGTGTGTGTTCAGAGTTAGTGTGGAAAAAAGGTTACAGATAGAGATAACAATAATAATAAAAGAAATCTTTTATGGCACATATTTTCTGGTATCAACAGCACCTTTACTACCATAGCTTCTATATACATTATAAAGTGGAAGTGGTACAATGTGAAACAAACAAACACATAAACCTAACCTACATTTGCAAGAAGGATCAACCTTTCCAGGGTCTCAGAGAAGTGAACCATCAGTAGTTGGATGATGCAGAATTACAGCTCAAGGTTAAGGTCCAGTGAGAGGACTGCCCAGACATCTGCATTGGTGGGTTGTTCTCCACACTCTAGCTCAAGTCCTCGCAGCACTTTGTGCTCTGTAAATTGGGAATTAAACTGAGTCAGTGCATTACATTCGGCACTACAAAGTCAACATGGCATACCCAACAGGCATACTGTAGGGTAGAGATTTAATCTAGGCTCCATCAAACACATCTTCTGATGTCTATAAAGAAACATATACAACAAACGTGCACATTTTTTCTAAGTTTCTGTTGCAGCCAGGGATGAACAGCTAAGGACTAGATTAGGAGGTCAGAGGTCACTATGGCACTAGAGTGATGTCCACAGATGTGACAGGAAAACATGCCGGCAATTTAAAAACTGAGCAGTCCGAAGGGCTGCTGTGCTAGCTCCCTCCAACTCAAACTGCTTTTAGCATTCTGTGCTAAGCTAAATAACATTAGACCACAGGCCAACTACAGTTGAACGGCAGCTTTATCATATTAGCAATCATTTCTGAATATTCTGTCACCAGCCTCGACCGAGACAATTCACTTTTACAAGCACAGGGACAGTTCAACCGAAATTAACGTCTTTACTGTAGGTTTTGTAGTTTAGCTAGCTAGCAAGCTAACGTCAGTTAACAAGCTCTCTGCCAGTTGAGGCGCTTCACTCACAGTAAACTTTTCTACATAAAATCATCAACGTAGTTTTTTTGCGACGTGCTCTCGGCAGATGTTAACATGAAACAAAGTCATGCTTACATGAAAAAATGAAGTCCAGCTCCTCTTTGCGATGTCCCGCGTTCAAACTGCCGCCGAAACCGCTGTTAAAAGGTTCCTGTTACCATCCGACTATCACCAACGGTTTCAGATACAGGAAGTTTTTTCCCGCTCAGTAACTGTACACAACTGTTCTTGGAAGTGGCTAATGTTAGCTGACAAAGTACTCCCTGAGCTTGCGTATAGTGTGTGTCAGATCAGACTTTAATCTCAGTAATGATTTAAAATTAAATCAAGCCTAATTCTCTTTGCCTTCGCTTAAATAAACGTTAGTTAGTTAAGTGTGACCATAAAGACTGGTTAATATGTCAGAGAGAGATCTCCAACTTGTTGGATGTTGATATCTTATTGCACTATCACGGCACAATACATGTTGATTCGATATGTGATGTATTTTGCCTATTGATGCTAACGAGCAAAGCAGTTAATTAATACAATAATAATCTATAGGCTGAAGATAGGTGAGAAATTCCCTGTCCAGTTTCCTCTCTAGGTTTTTTTGTCTGACTTTGTTTTTCCTCTCTCTCTCTCTCTTTTTAAGGAAAACTTAATATCAATTCTCATTTTTGGAACAAGTGTATCATCATTATCAGTACACATACAAGAATGTACAAATGGTACATAAGAAAGATATAGCAAGGATATACAGATAAAGGGAATAGGAAAAGGAAACACGTTATACCACTATAATACACTGCAAAAAAAGAATAAATAAGAGAACACTTAACATAATCTATGTTATCCAAAGATAGCTTGTACATGTAGGAATGCAAGGCTTTTTCCTGCAGACAGGTGCTGCTTAAAAAGAAATAAATGTTGCCCATTTAACCCTGTTCAATTTTAGGAATTATTTAATGTCATTGTTCAGAATCTTAAATTAATAATTCAGCTCTTTACTGTCATGACAAAAACCGATTTTATTCAACAATATGAAAAACAACAAGAAATAGTTGAAATTGTTCATGCTCATCACACTTAAAGGAATAGTTCCTCATATTGGCAAATATTATATTTTTTACAGTAGGTTTTTTCTAGAGATTAATATAACAAGATATGAAATGTTAATCTGGTGTTAGTAAATGGATTTTCTTTACCTTTGGACAGAGCCAGATTAGCTTTTTCCAGTCTTTATGATAAGATAAGCAAACTTCCTAGTTCCAGTGCCACACTGAATAAACACACACTGTGGGAGACTGTCATCAATAGTATCATCTAACTCTTGACAAGACAGTGAATAAGCAAAAAAAAAAAAAAAAAACCCCTCAAGATCACTTTGATAATACATCATTTCTACCCTCATACTACATTAGATCATTAGTGTAGTTAAAAGTGTGTCAAGTCTTACAGCCACATAAGGCCTTAGTGTGATGGCATTATAAACAGCATAAGTGTTTCAGGTGATTGAAGCACTTTGACTAGTTGTGAGGTAGTGGACAGGCTTTGTCTCTGATGGGTCAGACTGTGACTCCACCAGGACCCTTGTGTATAGCACTATATTCAAGTCTGGTCCAGCTTATTGCACAGTTCAGACGGTGCTGAGAGACTTAGCATCAAGATTAGAGCTGAATAAATTCCCTTTTTGTCCACCGATTCTACTTGGTTGATCATGTTGATTCTACCAAGGAAGCTCAGTCCCATCCCAGTTGTACGCCTTGCCAGACTTTTCGATATTCAGCATGTCTACAATGCTCATCAGGCAGTTCACAGAGTGTTCTGTACTGAACAACTTGTCTTTTGGTACATTCTTGTGATATGGCCGGGAGAGATCTGTGTTTACTGTTCCTGGATGTAAGGACACACACACCACCTGGAAAAATCAGAACTTCAGATACTTCAGATACTTCAGTGTAAGGGCATCATGCATCCATTTCCAAACGTGTTTTCTCTGCTGGTGTTGGAGCAGAGACAGAGGCTACAAATAGTCCCACTGTTATGTCATTTGTTTATGGTTATGGAATAAAAATGTACAGAAGGCTCAGACCTACCTTGGGTCGACTACGACCAAGCTCTATAGACAGATTCCTGGTGGCCATGTTGAGTGCTGCTTTAGACATCCTGTAGCTGTACCAACCCCCAAGACCTGAAAGGAGAAAGAGGAGTGGAAAGAGGAACTTAAAGATCAGAAGACAGCTGCAGCAGGACAAGCTCCATTACCATACATACATTGCCAAGTTTAAAGAAAACTATTTATGTTGTGATTCCATTGACTTCTACCTGAGGTTACATTAGTGGTGTAGTCTGTCAACTAGTTGCGTGTACAGGTGGATGATGTTTTTTTGTTCTCCCTACGATGCCTACCATTGTCACCAATAGATCCCACTTTGGCAGTGATATTGACGATGATGCCACTATGCTGCTTGGCTTTCTCTGCGGGCTGTTGACCGAAACCACCTCCACCCTTCTGAAGGAGCGGGGCAAAATACTTTGCCATAACCAGTGGACCCACTGTGTTGGTTGTCAAGGTGGAAATGATGCCCTGAAAGACAAAGTAAATCAATTAGTACAGATCAATGATTCAGTCAGTTAAAAGATGTGAGGGTGAAGCTCCAGGGCACAAACATTTTGCCTCACGTTCTTTTGATTATTTCCATCGAGCCATGAGACTTAGACTTGACTTTACTGACTTTACTGATGAAATGAGATATGGATAATAAATAAAAATACATAAATTATTATTTTTTTTAAATGACAGTTTTTTACTTTCACAAACAACGTTTAGTGAATTATATGATCATTTTGTTGTAGACTTAAGACAACATTGGCAAGGACCACATGGGTGGTTTCCTCATCCTCAGGAAGGACACAGCTGGGGTACAGACACCACCAGGATAGTGTGAGTCCCATGAGTGGTTGGAAGAACAAGTACATTGTATGGACCAGTATAATAAATTAATACTGTTTTACTTCAAGACAGAGACCAAACCCTAACAAATATCTAGTTATTTAATGTAGACCAGCAAACCCTAACTATTCGTCAAAGATGATAATGTCTTACAAAGAATCTATAGTTAATGACAAAAAAGGCAAAAATTAAGTGACAGAATTTGTGAAGGGTTGACGTGTTTTAATCATATTTTATAATAAATCATGACTTTTCACAACTTATAGAATAACATACTTCACTTTAAAACTGTTTAATTCCACTCCTAGTCATAAGACAGCAGCTCAAAACTGTCAAAAAACAGTCTTACCTGAGCAGAGACATCTCTCAGGCTGGTTTCTCCTTTCCCTGAGGGATGAAGCATCGCCGACGCGTTGACAATCAAATCTAGCCGACCGAAGCTCTCCTTAACCCGCTCCGCAGCTCCGCGGATGTCCTCCTCCTGGTTCACGTCCAGCCTGAGGACCGTCACTCTGCCCGGGTGTTGACCGGCAAGGCCCCGCAACTCGGCCGCTCCGTCCGGGTTTCGGCATGTCGCTATAACGGCAGCGGGGGTTTTGTTTTTCAGTATGTATTTACAGAATTCAAGCCCTAGTCCTCTGCTGGCCCCTTGTACGAGAGCAATGGGGGCAGCCATGGCAGCTAAATGAAGTAACACGGGAAGTGAACATAAACTGGAAGTGAATGGAAGATAGTGTTTGTGGCGTTCAATTACCACCAGAAACGTCGTTATTTCAAAAAAATTCAATCGCATGGTAGCAGGGACATAAGCATGTAAGCGATCAGTTTTTCTTTATTTGTCTTTTCACTCGTTTATTTCTTTGTTGCTTGGAGCAGCAATAAAAATGTGTTTTGATTTTCGATTTTAAAATTTGGAAATGGAGGCCAACGAGGAGAACCTAAAGGCATCACGTTTCACAACAAGCAAAGTTCGCCCTCTAGCTGCACCTAACGACAAAACATAACCATGGGTTGTGACAGGCTGTTTGTATAAACGACCCGTGGGGTCATTTTTATGGGAGGACAGTGTCTGGAGAAAATGTGAAACTGTTGGAGGAAACACAAACTTACTGGTATAAATGGCTACTTATACACATCAGCAGACCATACAGACAAAGAAACAAAGACACACAAATATGGACTGACAAAGGTGGACCTTAAAAGCTGTAGTTCAACAGATCATTTGAACCTTGTGTGCCTTGACTTTCTCCACCTCTGTTTTGATGTTGATGATGATTGTTTGCAAACTTCTGTGGCAACCTACACTTTGCTGACAAATGTAGCTGTAAGTTTCAAGTTTCAAATGTGTTTTCCCCTGTCTGTTTCCCTTGTGTCTCCTCCCCCTGTTCTTGTCTGTGTGCTTATTGGCAGAGGTGGAGCCTTACCTGTGGCAGCTGTAGCACACCAGCTCCTCATGACTCATCACTGGCAGTATAAGAACCCAGGCTATTAATGCACCCCCTGTCAGATAGTTCTGTTACACTTTCTGGTAATGCTATGGCCACACTCTGGTGCTTATCTCTAGTGATAACTTACCTTGTGTACTTACCTGGGTAAATTGCCTGACAGTTGTTCTCCTGTGTTCCTCTGCCTCCGCCGCCGCCTAGTCTCCAGGTGGGACTGTCCATTCCTCTCTGGAAACTCATCATCCTGCCTGGATCCAGTCCCTCCTTCTCCACCTGCCAATTCCCCGCTACGGACTCAGAACACCTCTCCCTGAACTCCACCCTCCTGTGCCTGTGCCCTCCTCGTCATCCCCTGTCTATCTTGACTTGAACATTAAAGATTCATTAAACTGCTACTGTTAGTGTTGGTCTCTGTTCTGCTCTGGGGTCCTGTCTGCAAAATGTGACATTTGCCTTCTTATTTTGCAGTTAGTCTAAACGCGACTTGGGAGATTTTTGCCATACTGTAATGACATCATTATTCTTCTGCTCCTTCTACTTACAGTATAGATGGCATTCATTATTTGCACAACTGCTAGAAATAGCTTGTCAGGGAGACGTTAAAATACAATCATTGTAAGTGTTGCAGTCACTTCATGCTAAGAAGTCAGTAATTACAATGCTAAGAGGGAATTACACTAAAATAAGCAGTGGTTGACTTTCAAAAATAAAGGTTATTAAAACACCATATGTGGGTTATTGACCCAACGCTTCTCCCATTTTCTACATATTGTGCATATAGTGATACATTTATCAAGTCAAGTCAGTTTTTATTTATACAGCACCAAATCACAACAGATGTTATCTTACATTGTGTTATTTTGATTAACCTTTCAAAATACACTGCCCCACCTGCTGCCTATTCTATCTGTACAAAGCATTTTTATTTTGGGAAAATAATTTTCAGGATTGTGCATACAAATGAGGAGGTCTGTTAAGGGATTAAGCGCTAATGTGTTCAGTCAAATGCCCTACATAGACTCCAAAAAATCAATAATTGGACAAATGTTTCATTGTGCCACTAAAATCCAACCTAAACAAATCAAATAGAAGCAGTCTCTCTTGACTGTGTGTTAATATCTCAATTCAATTTTTTATTTTATTTTTATTTTTTGCCTCTTATTGGATTAAAATGTTTATCTTTAGTTAATCCAGTCATATTAATTTCAATTCAGTTAACTGAGTACAACAAAGTTCATCTTTGTTCTATAATCTAGAACAGGTTTTGTGTGTTTTTCTTAACTCTTTAATTTGTTTTACAAATATATATCTTATTGTTTCAGTTGGAAAATGGATGGATGGCGTAACCAATTAAAAATTATTACTTGATGTAAGTTTTTGCTTGTGTTGACACTTGCCCGTAATGACACAATGAGTCTCGTAGCCCCTGCGAACCAGTCTTAAACCAGTCCAGACCATTCTTAAATTAGCAAGAGTGTAACACAACATGGAGGTGAAAGCTGTCCTCTGTTTATTTAAAATGAAAGTGCAATAAAAATATTTTGTCCCTAAGATCAATGAATCATGGTGAAACATAATCATGATCTCACGACTGATCAAAAATAATTGTGATTGTCATCATTTTCATAATTTTGGCCATAATCATACAGCCCTAGTGGTGGGATACCAAAAAGTAACTACTAATATTCATTTTTTCCTCCATTTCATAATAAAGATCTGTTGAATTGGAGAAGTGTAAATGTGAGCTGGAACAGGAGAAGGCCATTGACAGGAACAAGAACTTAACATTGCAACAAAATGGTGATGGACTGCTGAAACAGGTCTTTTCTCAAAGTGAGTACATTTGTTTTTAATTGCAAATAAATTATTTTTAGTGTAATGGTAGTTCTGGGGCACTTTAGCTTTTCTGTTTCTTTTTATCAGGATCCTCACACACACAGAGAGGATCTGCAGTGGGCTCAAATCTGTACTTTTGTATTTGTCAGGATGGGCCCAAATCAGACCTATTAGTGTAGTCACATTGAAATGTACTTTCTGTTCATTTCAATGGGGAGGGGGTTGAGAGTGTTAAGACCACTGGTTTTATAACATATATACATTACACCATGTTTACACAGAGTTGTGTGGACATAGAATGATATCATATCATAGTCACGTTCTAGAAGTGTCATTGTCATCACTGAATTCTGTTAGAATTCCTCTAGTCAGATTGTAATACAGAGAACACATCAGAGTTTACCAAGAGTTCACCAAATCTGGATACAGAAACAATTTACTCACGATCTCATTTTCAATTTCAACCATTTCAATTACCTTACTTCAACAACCAACATTGAAGATGTTTCGCTTGTGCTGTGGGAAGGTTTGTTTTCTAGATACACTGCACTTTCTATGTCATTTCTCTACTGTTTGTGTGACACTGTGAACGGTGAAAGGTGAGACTATTTCCACTTCACACTTCTCAGTGTTTAGTATGTACTGTCTGTGAAGCTATGTTATATCTGCTGTGAAGATACATGATGTTCCATTAATTTCCATCCTGGAAACTTTTTTCTGTACAGTACTCAACAGCAGTCGTTGAACTGGTGGCAGAGAAGATCAGAGAGTAAGGAAATTAATAACTATTATATATCACTATATCACTACTATATATATCATAGTGTTTTCCTGACTGCTTCTTCATATGTTTTACCGTTCTATGGTTTTTTCTTTATCACCAGTGTCCCTGCTCCCAGCGCTCCCTTTGCCATCCAGGACAACGACAATACAGCCCCACTGAGGTATCGCCTCTTTGGTCGGCCACTGGTATGTTTGACAGACAGCATCCTGGCTTCATATTAAATAAATCTATGTTGTTTGTAAGTTGTAAATATCATCAAACATCATAATATTTGACAAAGTTTATTCTAATTAAGGTCTTTTTTTTACAGACAAAAACAAAGAAGGAAGGAAAAGATCAGGAAGAGGACAAGGAAAAGTAAGAACACTCCTCCTGACTGTTTTTAATCTTTCAGCCCTTTTGTTAACCCCATTAAGGGCCTTCAAGAATTTGATGAGGTTTGGAAAATAAAACACTATGTTTCTTTATCACCAGCGTCACCACAAAGAAGAACAAGAAGGCCAAGAAGTCACGGCGGTGGCGTTGTTGCAAGGTATATATGTTTGACCCAGAGTGTAGAGCTCAAGGTGAATCAGATATTGTTTAGTTTTGCATCATTTAACCAGAGTATTTCTTTACTCCAACAGAATAGATGTCGCGTGTCCCCAGCCCCCCAAGAAGAAGAGACTCCGGAGAAGTGCCACTTATCAGCATCCCAACATGAGGTGGTGGCTACCAAAAGACCAGTGGAGAAAGAGGAGGAACCAGTGAAGGACGACAGGTTTCCTCAGGCCCTGCTCACCAAAAAGGAGGAAGTAGCTGTGACCACACAGAAAAAACTCAGGAGTGACCACATTAAGTGTCTGGGGTGAGTACATCTGCATACACACACACACAAAACTGTAGAGAAGTTACTAAAATGAAGAATTGATGATATTGACATAAGACTTGTTATGTTTGTGTGCCAGGTTTCCCAACCCAGCACAGATATGTTATATTAACTCCAGCCTGCAGAGCCTCCTCACACTGGAGGACTTTGTGACAGCCATCAGTCACCAGGAGCAGGTTTGGAGTCTAATACCTGAAGCGGCAGTCCTAAGGTACAGCACCCCTCAGACACAAACACTCATTTTATCCTCATGTTGTACCTGAACACCAAAAAAATTTAATGTCATAGACAATATCTCTAACAATTTTCCATTTCCTCCTCTCCAGAACATTCAAGAACATTCAGCGAGCATCACTTCTCCGGTGATGCTCAGGAGAAACTCCGCCTTCTTGCCGCATTCAAGAGGGCGGTGGCTCTGTGGGCTCCAGAGTTCGGGGACCTTCAGCAGAAAGTGAGTGAGCAGGTTCAATGGTGTGTTGTTTCATCTGATAGTTTCTCCTTTGTGTTTAAACTCTGTACAATTGTTTGTGTGTGTGTATCTACAGGACGCCCATGAGTTCCTGACAGTTGTCTTTGACCAAATAAGATATTGGGGCCCACAGCTGCAGGTGCTGACTGCCGGCTTGGGCATGGCCTACAGCTGTCCAGTAGAAGACCACCTGATGTTTAAAATGCGAAACACCAGGACATGCAAGAGGTAAAACTAGACGGTTACCTGCATCACATACATATTCATGACCTATGCAGCTGAAATATAACAGTACTGTTTGTATTGGTTATATAAAGTTGCGGAGCAGGTTCCACCAGAGAGGAAGACTTTACAAATCTGTCTCTGGACCTTCCAGCTGGAGGTGGTACAGTTGAAAACATGCTGGATAATTACCTGATGGTAAGAAACACCTCTCCTCATTCAGTCACAGTAGAACCCACTGATACAATGTGAAGATATGATAGAAAACATTCATTTCATCACACTATTATTATTGTGTTAGTATGTGTATGTATACTGTATGTAGATGTTTGTAACTGTGCATGTAAATCCAGTACAGAAGTGAAAGCATGTTGGTCTTGTGCTGTTCCGCAGGAGACAGAGTTGGAGTACAGGTGTGAGTGTGGTGCCACCAAATCAGGCCAGCGCTCATCATTCGCCACCCTGCCAAGGTGAGTAAAATCAAACTACTGACCTTAGTGCTCAGCAATGATACTGGTTCACCCAGTGGTATCCAACTGGGTTCTGCTCCCTCTAAGGAATAATTGTGACGTATTTAAAATACCAAGAGTAAGTGTCTCTTTCTCTGCCACCTGGTGCTCATATCTGTTCTTTCCATCAACAGAGTGCTGGTCCTGCATTTGAAGCGTTTCCGGTACACTCCAACTTTCCAGCTAGAGAAGATCCATGACCCTGTCAATCTACAGAGGGAGCTTGTGGTGTCTTCAGGCCAGGTAAAGAACTAGAATCACCTGACAGCAAACAGAACCATCAGACTGGGGCTGATATAAGTAAATATTTGGACTATATGTGTGGACTAACTCTGATCAACTTTGTTCCCTCTCAGCATGGTGCATGCTACAGTTTAGTGAGCACCATAAATCACATCGGCGCCACAGCAAGAAGTGGTAAGATGAACCATTATTTTCAATGATGTACACCTAATGAGTCCTAAGACAGCCCATGTAACAATGCTTCTTCTCCTGCTAGGACACTACATCTGCGACGGAGTGGACCCCGACGTTGGACCCGTGGACCTGACAGACCGCTGGTTCACATACAATGACACAGTGGTCACTCAAACAACCGGTGTCAATGTGTGCAACCAGCGGCAAAGATCCTCTTACATCCTGTTTTATCGGAGACAGGTAAGTGAGAGCAGTGTCATGTGTGCACTGCATTTAAACATATTATGTGGCAGTTACACACACAACGTGAACACTTGCGAGGAGGGATTTAGGAATACACTTGTATTCATTTTTAATGTGTTTCTAGCCAGAGGACTAGACAGCAGGACAGCAGATGAGGACCCAGCGGCAGGGGACCAGAGGACAAACCACAGGACTTGGACAGATGATCTGGAGGCTGGACAGATGTGTCAAATGGAGGGAGCTGAAGGACACAGCCCTCAGGAGGATGGGCCCCCCCCAGAGAGCCAGGTTCCTCCCAAGGTTTCTCCCTCAGAGGGAGTTTTTCCTTGCCACAGTCGCCCAAAATCACAGCTCACAGTGAGCAGTGACAGGACTAAATATTTTAGCTCCAGGTAAAATTTTTACTGTCCTGTCATCCTGTACAGTTGATTTAATCTTCTCTGTACAGCTATGGCTTGCTCTCTGGGGAGATGGTAAGGTGATCATAAAGGCCTTTGATACATCTAAACTAGGGATGGGCGATATGGACTTTTCAGTTTTTTATCATGATATAAATGACCATTCAACACCATGTTATCACAGTATTTCCCTCATGATGACTGTTATGGTCAGGGCTGGAACTGCAAGATTATTTTGGTAGTCAAATAATCTGGTGATTATTTTTCCGATTAGTCAGTGATTATTTCTATCACACCCTCCATCTCTGCTCTGGGGGGAGGGGTGTTAGATGTCTGTGCAGAGACTTGTAGGAGCTTTTCTTGCTCACACAAAGATGCACAAGAAACAGGAAGCTGGGAGAGAAACGCAAATATAAACGATCTTTTGATTTTTACATTTTTTCTTTGCTTTTCTTGGGAGGGAGAGGGGGCTCATGTCGCATTAGTAATGCAGTCATTTCATTCAATGGAAGTGATACTGCCCCCAGCACTTCTTGTACTGCATTGCAGTAACAAGTGAGCATTGCTCCTCTTACAAAGTGTCTGATTTTATGGTGTTCTGCGACGCATCAACACTAAAATTCTGCGTTGATGCATTTTCATAATCGACAACGTTGATTATGTCGACTAATCGTTTCAGCCCTAGCTATGGTAAGGCAAGTTGTCTGGTGGGGTGTGGAGGGGACTGGGGCTAACCTCCCTGCTGGCAGAGCCACCGTCCCACCAAGTGTGCCTTAAAAAAAAAATGATATTCTGGTCTAACTTTCGGTATGATTTTAGAGAAACTTACAGCACTTGTAGGATTTTTTCTTGACACTTAACATAGGGAGTTGTCTACCTGTCTTTGCTACAGCTCCTCCGCTCCATGTGTGTCCACAGAAACACATGTGAAACAGGAAGCAGGGAGAGAAATGCAAATGCAAATTTTGGGATTTTTAAATTTTTTTCTTTGCTTTTCTTGGGAGGGCATTGGGTCATGTTGGCCCGCCTGTCCCAGATTATCTAGGTCGCTCCTTTTTAGCAATGACCTCCTTGTCGCACACACAAATATGTCATCAACTGGAGTTATTATCTCAGGGATGACTAATTTTTACTGTGAAGATTTTTTTCTCGGTTTATCGCCAACGATAGTATATCGCCCATCTCTAATCTCTACATTAAAAAATATTTCAGAGATTTCAGCAAAAATATCAGGAAAAGTTAAATAAATCATTTCCTACTCAAGATTATTTGTTTTTTGTATTTTATTTAGTATGAGTGTTATTGTATAATACATGAGTTGTTATGGTATCTGCAGACACTGCAGTGTAACAGGTGTAAAAGGTAAGTTTGCTCAGGATAGATGGAAAAATGAAGCAGCCTATTCTACTCACATCAATGCAGATACTTATGCAAGGTGAAAAAATGAAGAGATGTTCAAAGTCTCTGATCCCAGTTTCTCAAACATGAATGAGGGAAACACCCATTGCTCATTCTAAAGCAGAGGTAGAGCGATACTGCATATTCTTGTGACTGGTTACTGCTCAATATTCCTCCCAAAAAAGAATTATTTAATAAAAAAACAATAAGAATCATGGTGTAATGTGTTTGAGTCACTGATACAAACCACAAACATTTGAATTCACAGTGTAACATATAAAAAGCAGGTAGAAAATAGAACAGAAATTCCTGATGCACCAGTAATTCAGGCAGTAACACTCTGACCTCTTTGTATTGACAGTGTAACAATGGCTATGTCATTTTATTGGACTCATTTTAAAGCAGACATATTTGACTAATTGGTATTTTACTCCATAGTACTTTGTCAAGGTTTATCATTGTGGTTACAGTAACAAACACTTGGTTAAGGTTGTGAAACGATGATGGTTTAAACAGGTCTGAAAGAGGAAACAAACAGCGGTCTCCTGTGTTAAAGTCCAGCATTTTGGCAACCCAGTCCATCCACCCTAACCTCCTCCCTATGTGGACTTTGTCGCTATCTAACAATGCCTCACTTTCTCGTTTGCTTCTGTCATAATTACTATGACCACAAGAGATCTTTGTCACTTGAACATAAACATACTGTTCTGGGGCATTTGCTTGACACGGTTTCCAGATGTGATCTCATGGGATTGTTCATAAATAGCACTCCACTTCTACCAGGCTGCAATAAACAAACTTGTTACATGATGGCCAGAAAAACCTGTTAAGAGGCCCCTGGAAAAAAATAAAATAAATAAAAATAAAAATAAATAAATAAATTACTTTGGGCCCCTGCTGACCCCTGATATATGACTCTGAATATGTACCCTGCTGCCTTTAAGTTCCCATCAAGTCCAGCACAGCCAAAACTTCTGCAGTGATACAATAATTTGTCTTGTCTTTGTGTTTGATTAAACACAGCTGTATTGAGGAACATGCTCCATATGAGGACACTATAAACTAAAATAATATGAGTTTTAAAGCTAGATTTTTGACACAGGGCACCTCCATGGAACAGGGCCAGATAATTAGGTAATAATGCAGAACCTCAGTTGTGCTTAAGTTGAGCAAACAACCTAACACATTTGTCATTTAATCAAAATACCAGAAGGAGCAGAGATGGGTGAATCTGAGGCCTTTTGGAAACCCCTCTGGGTTTTGGTCCCCAAGTTGACCACTTTTCTCTGTTGGTAATCCACACTTGGGTTACAGTGTAACACAAGCAGCAGAGGTAAAATCTATTCGGGGATTAATCGTGGGCAAATATAGAATTAGCCATTAAATTAACCGTATAAATAAACAATTTTAGCAGAGGTTTTTCTCGACACCTTCATCCTCCAGTCCAGTAGGTGGCGGTAGCTTAATACCAGGAGGAAAGTATGTCTGAGGACATGAAGAGGAGCTCGGTTGCCTAGTGACCAGTGGAAGTGTAGCGTCAGCTAGCTAACCAGGCGATGTGCTAACACATGGATTATGCCCCATAAAACAGCGAATAAATGCCACCAAAGAGAAAGGGACCTTTGCAGCTTGTCCAGAGAGAATGTGGACGAAACCAAAAAACAGGTCTGTTAAAGAATGGTGCCTGCTTGTGTGTTTCTTGTGGTGATGTTTAAACTTCAACGTGTGGGTTTTGAATGTTACACATACAGTAGCTATGGATAGACAGGTTGTTGCAACGGTACTTACCACCAACGTTAACCAACCACTTTCCATATAAGGAGAGAAGGTTTGAGCCATAGCAGCTCCGTTAATGGAGTATACATCTTGGCCAGAAAGTAAGTGCTTTCTGGTGGATGAAGTTTATGCCGAATTTTCTAGAATATATCCAGGTAAAGTATCTTGTGACTTGTTTAACAAGGAGCTCATTCAAGAAGCAGGGACACATTAAAATGACTGGGCTGTTCTGCAGCATAGGATCTTTAATGGGCTCACAGCACTTTTGTTTCTATTTTACACTAATTATTAAACATGCACATTGTAAAATATATATTATTATTGATGGGCTGTGCAGTTCAACCTCAGCTGTACACTGATGTCAACATTATTGCATTCAGTGTTGTTTTGTCCTATTGTTCTTCTAACCCAGGTTGACAGTCTGGTGAAGGATGTGCTTAGTCAGGGCGGATCTACTGAAGAGGCATTTCGGAGGTAAACAGCTCTGAAGAAACCACAGCAGTGCTTCCTAAACTGGAGCTCCTGTTAAGACAAAGACCCTCACCAGGACTAGCACTAAAACTATTGAAGGGACATGGCTTCACTCTGCTTTTATTCCTATTCCTTTTTTTCATGCTGTTAGGATTTAGTTGATTTTAAACATTTTTCTAATCTATTGCTTTGAGGTTTGATTTTTAATGCGTCTAATTCCAAATAGATGTCAAGAACTGCAGATGTCGGCAGAGGAGACACTACGGACACTGAAGAAACTGACAAAGGTTAGTATTTCATATCAGTAAATGGATTGAAGTAGAATGGATTGAACGAATAGTCAGATATCACTCACAGGCTGATACCAGTTTTCGTGTAACCAGTGGTCCGAATACATCTAAACTTACTGTATTATACATTGTTCTGTACTGTTCAACTGGCTAAATTGACAACATGATTTGCTGCTCGACTTGTTTCCAGGCTGATGAGCTGGCTCCGGTGGGAAACTATGACCAGAGGAAACAGGAAGAGGAGAGACGACTGCAGAACATCTTGGAGCGTCTGAACACACTCTCTCTGGAGCTTTCACCACCAGGACCAAGCACTGTTGCAGGGTCTGTGGCCTGTGTGCTCACTGCAAAGTGATGGGGGTCATTTATGATTGTTTTATATCAAATATAAGCATCATATTCCCTGCTGCAGTGGCTCAAATCCCCCCACAGCAGTGACGTGTTGCTCAGTATTTTTTAGATTGCAGAAGAAAAACAGTAGTTTGACATCTCACCCCAAACTTAAAAATATCTTTTCACATTACCATGTTTTCATCCACAGCTGATATTTCAAAAGAAGATAGTGACAGTGATGATGAAGATGCAGTACGATGATGATGATGATGATGATGATGCTGATGCTGATAACGATGGTGATGAGGATAAAGATGAGAGGCGAGCTGTGAAACCGCCATCTATGTCAGACCCTCGCATATACACAGTCCTCAGTGATTTCAAAGGAGAACAGGAAGGAGATTTGTCTGTTCAGGTGAAGTACTCCTTGTTTTAGAGATAATGCGCAGGATACATACAATACAACAAAATGGCATTTTGTTGTATTTACTGAAAACAGCAGAGGATGCTCTAGCTACACAAATGCAGTAGTGTGTCCATACTCCTGCAGATAAAATTGAAATCAAAGCAAGTGTGAATCCAAATGTTCCTGACTTGTCAGCTATATATTATAATTTTAAGCATTTATTTGCTGTGTACATGAACATCAGCATGCTTTCTGTTATGATTTAATGAACTGCATATTCATAAACACAAACGCTCTACTAATCATCATACAAAGTAATTAATTATTCAGTGTTACTAGGGTTATAAATCAGAGGATTGCAAGTGATGTGAGTACTTTTATAATATGCAACTTGAGGGTATTTTATTTTATGTACACAGGCTGATTCACAAAATAGATTTTCAGACCCACTTGTCATGAATTGAGTTTTATCTTCTGTGGTCTCTGAATGTTTCTTTTGATATAAGAAGTAATTAAAAAGTATGTTTGTTAGTGATACATTACTAATGTGATGTTACATTATTCGTTCATTTTCCTGCTGTTTTAAGAGGGGGGAGGTGTTGAGGATTATCAGGAGGACAGCAGATGGATGGTGGCTGGCTCAGGACACTAAAGGCAACAGAGGAGTGGTTCCAAAAACCTACCTGAAGGTACCCAACCTGCTAAACATCTGCATCACAGAGTGTCCAACAGTTTAATTGTTACTGTTTATTTAAACAAGTATTCAGCTAAAGAATTTATTATAACATATAATTAAGTTACTGTAAACTGCTGAAACTTGGGATCTTTGGCAGTTAAAACCACAAATTTCTCAGCTTGGCTCTGGTGTTGATGATGAAGATGATGACAATGAAAATGAAGAGGAAGATGATGGTGATGATGAAAAGGACGATGATGATGAAAATGAGGAGGAGGAAGAAGAAGATGGTGAAGAACTGACTGATGATGGAGACAAACCGAGGTTCAACTTATGTTTTTGGATCTATGTCACCTGTCAGATTTTTATCAGTCTTTGACCTCGTCAGTGGTTTTGGGTAGTTACACAAGTAGAACAATGCTGACTCAATTTATCACACAACCACTGAATATGATTTGAATCTCTGTCTGAAACTAGTAATGACTGTTCTTTGACAGTGGGACTTCACACTCCAACTGGTCTACGGTGAGGAAGGCTCTGACTGAGGTAAAACAACAAGTACAAACTCTGCAATTATAATCACCAGAACTCATGTCACTTTAGTTTAACCATCAACAAATATTGTACATTCAATATTTTTATAGTTTTCACTGTGTGTGTGTGTGTGTGTGTGTGTGAGACAGATTGATGCAACAGATGTGCTCTCTGCCATGGGGGCCATACCTTCAGGATTCAGACCGTCAACTCTCAATAAACTGCTGGTGGAGGAAGGTCATTATACACTCTAACAAGCACACACACACATGCATGGGCACACACACACACACACTCACTCAGTCACTGTCAAACAGAAACACACATTCAAACAGCTTTTGTAATTTACAGGGATTAAAAACACAATCCAGTGCTAAATGTAAAGTCCCTGCAATATATTAGTTTTTAAAACCAATAAAAGAGCAACATTTGTGCCACCACCACTATAGCTACCAGTGGTGCCTGTCACTACGAGTAACTTTAACTCTTTAATAAATACTGTGTGATTAAAATGCATAACTGTCTTTTTCTAGGTGTAACATACAGAGGAAGTCACCATATTCAGCCTGAGCTCAGCCAATCACAGCTCTCCTTTAAAGACCTCTTTCTGGACCCAGACACTGGCAGAGTGAGACGGTCTCTCTTTCTTTCTGGTTTCTTTCAGTTTCTCACAGTGCACAACATCCAGTCAGGAGCATACTCTCTTAACTAAAACAGTTCAATTTTCTGTGAACTTGTTGGTCCTCTGTCATGTAGGTTCGTGCTCGGCAGGTTCGGACTTGTGTTTGTTTCACTTTGTGGAGCTGCAGGATGATTCCCACTCCTGGGGTTGGTGTTCAGGTCCTCAGCAGACACATCCGCCTCTGTGCCTTTGATGGAACTCAGGTATCAGGAGAGAGGAAACAATTAGTAAAAAAAGTTGTTTATTAATTAGTAGCTAAAATTAGATTGTAAATCCATATATGAACCACTAGGGTCAGATGTAATTGTATGCAAATTTCTCTCTATTTCTGTATTAGAGTAAGTGATTCATGTCCTTGATTAACTTTTTGGGAAGAATCAGTTAAGACCAGACTTTTCTACTTTTTTATGCTCTTTTTCTATCCCAGGTTTTTTTTCCTAATGAGTTATACTTGTGTTTCAGGTGTTGAGTAACATCCACACAGTGAGGGCAACCTACAACTCCAAAAGCCCCAAGACCTGGAGTTTCTCTCCAAGAGTATGTGTGCATCATCATGAACACGGAATTACACACTGTTGTTTACCTCTATTGTCTGATAAAACTGCTTCTGGCACTAAACAGCTTATGATGAATACTGAGATAAAACAACATGCATCAACATGCAGAGGTGTGTGTGTGTTTGCTCTAGATGACAGGTATCCTACCCACCCTCCTGGATGGAGACTGTTTCCTGCGCTGCAACTCTGCATCTCCTGACCTCGGTATCCTCTTTGAACTGGGAGTCACCTTTATACGGAATGTAAGGGCAAACACACACATGCAGAAACACATGTGATAGGGATGCGATTAAGTCAGTGCACATAAGATACGTAGGATCACACAGGAAATGGAAAACCAGTATTGAGAACTTCTTTTGTTGTGATCGAAGAAAAAAATGAAATCCCCTCTCTTCCTTTAGTCTACAGGTGAGAGAGGAGACCTGAGCTGCGGCTGGGCTTTCCTCAAACTGACCGATGACACTGGAAATCCAGTCCCAAACAGGTACACACACACACACACACACACACACATGCAGAGATATGTATAATAATGACAAATACATATATATACATGTCTAGTATTAAGAAAATTATGAAAATGAAACCTACCACACCTACTGTATGTACTGTATGAACAATGTGTATAACAAAGGGGACAGACTTAAATAATTATGTACTCTCTCTAGTCTAATCTTATTTAATCTAATCTGTGTTTAGGACCTATGAGCTGCCAGTGAACGGTGGCACTCCCTATGAGAGAGATGTAGCAGTGGAGGCTTCAGTCACAAGAGGATGTAAGAAAGACAGCTCGACATAAGAACAGTCACAACAGTCACAAAAGTTGTGTGTGACAGATGTGTGACTTAGTACACAAAGAATCACGTAAATTTTAAAATGGAAAAACAAGAAAGACTGGATTCAAGCAGTGTGTCTCCTCTCTCTCTCCTTTCATTCAGCTCCAGCTGGTGTTTTCCAGCAGATGCTTCAGGCCAGGCGGCAGCCCAAACTGATTGTAAAGTTGAAATCAGCCAACAGCAGGACCAGAGTGCAGCTCAGGTGGGGGGATCAGCAAGAAAAACCTACTACAGAGCTTATGTGATCTCATTCAACATTTTTTATAGTTACTAAAATAATATAATCTAAATAATATATATTATCAGGTTTATTCAGGGAACATTCATTGCTCACCTCAGTCATATGCATACACTATATTGTAAAAGTTAGTGGAGTATGAACTGTGTTTTCCCTTTCAGTCTCCTCCCAGACACTCTGCTGCACTGTTTGAGCTGTGTCCATCTGCTGGCTCTACATAGACAGCTGCTAGCTGACACACTACTGATGGACAGGCCTACTATGCAGAATGCAGGTGATAACACACACCCTCCATGCCTCTTATCCAAACTGCAGATATCCATGGTTTTCAGAGACATTTAAATACATTTAAATAATATTTCTGCCTGTTTCAGATCTGATATGCAGTCCTATACTTTCTACCTTCCCTGTGCTGTTGGACCAACCAGACCTGCTGGATGTCCTAAGGGTCAGTCAGGGGGGTATAATGGTATTTTCTCCTGGTTGCTTTAAGGGGATTGAAACAGAAAATGTTTTACTCCTATTTATGTGTTGCTATGTAAGTTGAATTCTTTTGCTGTTTACTCATGTTCCAATCCAGGCAGCTGAATAACTCCCAGAATCCTACCCCACAGGCAAACTTGAGAGGTCTTTGAAACATCATTTAGATGAAAATGAGTCACTAAAAGTGTCCTGAAACCCTCAGTAATTAAAATATTTTAGGGTCAGTTGCTATCACTCAGTAAAATTGCAATTAAAATTATCTGTTTTCTTTCAGAGTGCCTGGTTGGATGCTGAGACCAATATGAGCAGAGCACAGAAGGTGAGATTGTATGTGTATGTGTGAATGTTTGTATGTGTGTGTGTGTAATAATAGTACAGACCTGTAGAGGGTGGTATCTGGTGGCTTTTCTCCACCAAGAAGTTAAGATGTGTTTGTGTGCATTCATCCCTGAATGTGCGTCCAGTGCATTGTTTGTTTGAGGTGTGTAAATTAAACTTCCTTCCTCCCTGTATGTTTGCAGAGAGACTTGTCTTTTCTGAAACAGGAGTTTGCTAAAGTCTACATGTCGTCTGCCTATTTCCTCCTTCACTCACCTCGGCTGCCCTGTCTTCGCTGGGCAGACCCTCCCTCAGAGGAGCAGCGGGCCAGAGTCATCTACGCCACCCTGGACTCTCTCAAACACACCCAGCACACCACCAGCCAATCAGGAGGTCCAGAGGTCTTTGTTGACCCCATGCATTCTCATCTCGCATTTGATGTCACAGAGTTGACCTTTGACCTCCTGCATGTAGCACGGTAACAATTAATGATGCTTAGAGAGAAGGTACAATTTGATTAGAGTTGAGAGTGTTTATATAAAATTTGAAATTTTAATTTATTGTATTCTAGAAATCAGTTTGGTCTACTAAATTGAACAAATCCTTTAAATGTGCCATAAATACATTTTGGAACATCCATCCATCCATTATCTACACCACTTATCCTTAAGGGTCACTGCATTTTGGAGTATTTTTGAAATGTTCCACCACCAGGATAATGCCGGTGGTGTTGTGTAGTTTTGTTACTGTCAATAAATCCCATGAAAAGACCAAAAACAATCATAAGTTAGCCCATTTCTCAATACTTTCCAGCTCCCTCACCTTGTCTGTGGCTCTTACTGGTTCTTGCTGAAGATGTCAATCCTTAAAAAACTGACTTTGCCCCTCTTAAAGTAAACACAGGTTAAAGGAATAAGTGAGGAACACTTTGTACCAAGACCAAAACAGATTTCTGTAATAATAGAACCAACTGTGACATTATTAGCATGTTTTGATATCTTTATTTACTGCCAAATTGTTCTATTTTGTAATAAACATTTTATCAAAATCAGCTGTTTGATTTGTCACAGGCTTTTTTTCAACCCTGTCATCTGACTGGTCACTGAGCTGCTCCATTCTTCTCCACCCATTAGTTCAACATCAGTCATGTGTGTGTTAGTCTTTGTGTGTGTGTGTAGTGTAGAGTTACAGGGCATAAGAGCAGTATTTACAGTTAATAATTAGTCTGTTGTCGTCTTTTTATAGCCTGGTATAAAAGAACAGGAGCAGTGAGAGGTTGGACCAGTCAGGGCACAGACAGGTTCATGTTATCCATCGGTTGTGCTGTCGCATCTCAGGCAACATATATAACAAAATGTGATACATATTGTGACTGTTAGCATTACATCTATGTAAGATGACTGAGATAGACTGAGATTACCATTGCCCTCATGATATTAAGATGGCAAGAAATGGTGTTCTAAACTAAGCACACAACCCCCCATAACGCAATCTGATAAAGGAGTAGTTCTACACACTGCAACTTTTACCCGACCGTCCATATCCAGACATATAAAATCAGCAACTCAACATACTATTGAGAAAGGCTCTCTTCCAAAGCTGGGTTTTATTAGCATAGCAACAAATGTCACTTCGATTTTAATTTAGTTTAGTTTTTTTTGTTTGTTTTATACTTCTGAACCACAGGCTCTCTATCTTGTCACTGTTGGATGAAGACAGGCTAGCTGTTTGGCAGAAGAAGTATTTGCCCAACTTTTCCTTTAAGAGTAGAGAACACTGAGTCATACCCATCCACATTTGTAAGAACTTAAGTCATCTTGCTAAGTGTGTACATAGACACATACACACACTCACACACACAAACACACAGAGTCTTTCTTTGGTGCAGTGCTGAATAATATTGCATATCCTGTATTTCCACATTCCTGTGCTGTTGCCGTGGTGATGTGGTGAAAGTGTTCTTTAGTGATGACCTGAAAAATCTAAAAAAATAAAAAAAAAATCTCAAGGCAGCAATAAACAAAGGGAGAAACCGTGAGCAACTCAGATGAGACAGCAATTGCCTGTAGAATTACCACGCTGTTGTTTCAGTGACATAGAAACATTGTGTTGACACAGAACCATGGAAAAGATTTGTTTGTTTGCTGTTGATTTAAGAGTTGTGCGTCTACGGTAGATATCCTAGCAACTGGCAGGGTCTCAATTAGCCTTATTATCAGCTATGCTCAAAAATATTAGACATTAGCATCAGTCTCACAAGTTATATTTTTACTACAAAAATTACTTTCATCAATCCCATCTTTCAGTGTGGTCTCTGTCCAATTGTCAGATTTAAAACATTCATCACAGGTTACCAGTGATAAAAGTTTTTTCTATGAAAACTATGAAAAGCCAGGGAAAAACTATTTTAAGAAGCTGTAACCAGCAGAATTTTTTGTTAATAATCAAGTATCAGTGATGAACTTGATGAACTCACTCACTCAATCAAATGCTTTACAGTGCTAATTCTTCCTAAAGTGAAATTTATTTGCTTTGTGTGGACTGAAAAACGTATGCACTAAAAACAGTCATGTGATAAATTCAAGGAACATTAACAAACACACACATCCCCAACAGCTGATTGGATCACTGATAGATGTTGATAAAAACCATAAATTACTTAATGATCCTTTAAGATCCAAGGAATGTGCAGAAAACTTGACATTATTTGTCCTGCATATGTTACATGAACAGGAAGAACCTTTATAACTAAGCAGGTGAAGACAGTGCATATACAACCACTATTACTATAGTAACTAGAAGGCAAAATTTGTGTGTAGTGGAATGATACTCAACCACAGACAGAAAACCTCATTGTAGATGTGACTGCTATTGTCACCTGGAAACGTTGAGACGTTCTCACCCAGTTCTTATTGTGCACCAGGAGGACTATTGTGTCTGAGGAGGAGTAAGAAAAAGAAGAGGGGCCCAAGAGCAGGTCAAGACCAGTTGAGCAGGAAAGTGGATGTTTCTTGGGAATAGTTGGGCCAGAGCTGGAAAGATGATCCAGGAGGGATGTTTTTCTCTTTGTTTGAATAAGTAAAAATCCATCCAATAAACCCAAACTGAAAATATCTAAATGCTGTTTCTTTCATTTATGTCAGTCCAGCAAATAAATATCACTATTAAACTGGGTATTGTGTTAATGGTCTAATGTGTTAAAAGAATAGAAATGCTATGTATTGCAGTATTAAAAGGTGTCTAATTCAGGTGCCTAAAGTTTAAATCACATTTGTTTTTTGTTACTAGGTATGATAAATACTCTATATAAGTCTTACAGTACTGCACTTTGCTGCCTTATCTTTGAATACATGCAGAATTATGCTTCAGACATGTAGCATGGTCAACAGTGGTAAAACGTATCTGTCAAAAGGTCAAAGGTCAGAGTCAGCTGCACAGCAGATCCCTGGAGCTTGCAGGGATTCAGCAGAGCACGAACTCATAAAGTTAAAGAGCGGATTGTTTGACCATTGAGCCATCCTGCTGACCTCAAGGACAGACTTTACAGCTTGCTGAAAAGTCCTGAGACATTAATTTTTTCATCTCTTTTTTTTTTTTTGTGGATGAAAAATATGTTGTTTTGTCATTCAGGATACACAACACAATGCATTCTTTATCAGTGTTTGTGTATGTAAGTTACATTGTTTAACTACACCTGACGCTGACAAATGGCCATTGTATTTTGAGACAGAGCTGCCAGGGGTTCCCATGGAAGTATGTGTGTGTGTGTATGTGTGTGTGTGTGTGTGTGTGTGTGTGTGTGTAGGCCTGTAACCAGATCCATACTGAAGGAGCTAGTGTAAGGTGTGTCTCTCCTAACACTGGGCAAACACACTTGTTGGCTGCCTGGCAAGTGTAATCCTGTTTCTGTGTATGTGTGTCTGGTGGTTAAGAAGAGCCACAGATAATCATCATCAAATCATAATTTAAATATTATTATTTGCTCAGGTTAAAATCAAGCTAATGACATAGTAAAAAACTAAAAAGAAAGGATCACTACATCATACTGAAAAAAGTTATCTGACTTGTTTTTCTCTTAATTGTACTTTGTATTCAAAAGTCCTAACACTAATACAGAAAAAAGGCTGATCAAGGATTAGAAGAAGATGTGATTAAACATAAGAGATTAATGAATGACTGAATGACTATGCATAATGTGAAAGGGATCACTCATATTAACAAACCTGCTGAGAGTTATTACACATATCTGCTTTATGGAGAGTTTTAGCATCTTTCAGCTCATTGTTATGGTTTTACAGCCTGCAACTTTACTGTTTTGGACGACTCTTACTGCTCTTGTCGGCAACTGTTTTCAGCCACAAATTTTGAAAGACAGATCAATGGTAGTTTCTTGAGCATTAAGCTATGGAAGTTAAGGTGATGTTGGAGAACTATGTGTCATCTACTGTAATTCAATACAAATGCTACTTCATGTGTCCATGCTTTAGAACTTGTAAAACTAGTTTTAATTTCCTGACATATCAGCACATCTAAGATATATAAATACTATGTCATAAGATCAGAGCACATTGAAAAAGCCCTTGAGGTTATGTTGGGGGATGTGGCCGTTGAACTGCAGAGGTGACATTTTTATCCTTTCAAATAAAATACAACAAAATAAATTCACAACTGAAGGCATCACATCCCACTAGTTGCTCTTATTCTGCTAGTTGCTAAGTGCTAAGCAAACGTATTTGCTGCACTAAGGTCAGGTTGGCTGGATCACATCAGCAGAGGGAACAACACTCCATTTAGATATGTCAGTGTCACTGACCTTTGGCTTCGTAACAACACAGAGGGGTCTCCAAACACACTTTAGTGACCTCAGCAGAGGCTAACAGACACACAGGTTGACTCAGGGTGTGTTAGCATCAGCAGAACAAAGCAAGTTTCTCCCTCTGAAAGAGACATCCTCATTTGGACAACATGAAACAGAATGACTCACTCCGCCATTTTAAAATTCTGTGGTACCTCTTAAAAGGCGAGTTAGCTAAGTGTGTCATTTGCACATTGCCACTATTTTTGTCATAAAATATCTATTGTAGTGCAGTTAGCTGGTATAGAAGAGAATAGAAACACACAAAATATTATCTTGAAAAGAATGAGGCATTCTGTGATTTGATCCTGTAGCTACATTGTTTCCTGTAATTCTTAAACTGTGACTCACATCTGCACTAGGTTCTAGCAAGAACCTGAACCTCAAGCTGTTGAGAAATGAGAAATGACCTTCAGTGGTTCAGTCTGTAACTAGGCCGTGAAAACCTTTACTTCCAATTTGAAACAAGAGCCACTGAACAGAGCTGTGTAATTAGCACGAGAATTAAATCCTGCACAAGGCTCTGTGATGACTGATTAGCAACAGAGTAATATTTATTTTGTGGCAACAGAGCAGAATGATTGATATTGAAATGTGACCAAGATGAAAAGACTGGTGTCATCCCACACAATAGGTTTTCTATATTGTGGATGCAGTTTTAATCCTTTATCCTGGAAACCATCAACTCGGTGACACACTCAGAGACAAACGCACATAACTCACACAGCTCACTCACTGTGACTCACAGGTGACACTGGGTCATCTCTGAAACAATTAACAGAAATGTAATATCAGTTTCATCTTAAAGGAATAGTCTGGCATTTTTGGGAAACACATACATTTATTTGCTTTTGTAGCTCAATTTAGATGTGAAGATTGAGACCACTCTCACGTGTGCACAGTAGATATGAAGCTTAACTTAGCATGATTCGCCTAAAAACACATCTAAAGCTCACAGATCAACATGTTATACCATGTTTGTTTAACCCATATAATAAAAGAACCGTAAAAACAAAAGATTATTTCATTTCATTCTGTTTTACTTGGGGGGTTAGGTGCCAGACTATTTCATAGTTGGGACCAGTAATTCCCTGAAGTGTCCCCTTGTTGGACAATTTCTTCTTTACAGGGTGGAAAACTACAGCATAACAGGTTAAATATTAAATCCCAGCCACTCCCAACCTCTCTCTTTCTCTCTTTTTGCCCTTTGTTTGCTCTCATGTTTGACTCAAAGCTGCTTCATCTACATATGTGTCCCTGTTTGTCCTTTCCTGTCGCATCCTCTCGCTGCCCTGATCCCTCATGTTCTCTTGCTCAGCCACATGTGCACTCTACGTTAACAAGCTAAGCAGACCTTCCCTATATGCCTCCATCCATTTATTTTAAGCCCTGAAGTTTTCAGTTTCAGTGGAAAGCTGGTAGAAAAAAAAACAAAAAAAACACCAGTTTAACAGGAGCGCAGTTAAGTGGGGCCCTATACAAACACACATGTAGGCACAGATGAACATAAACTCAAGCTCCTGATAAGGGGTTGTTAAAAGGTCACTCATATAACTTACTGTCAGAGCCTTATCTGCTAGAAAATGTTTCAAATAAATGCTGGAAAAAATAATAATTCTATTTTTTTCTAGTTCATGTAGTTATGTAGGATAAATACACAGATGTCCATACCACCTGGATAGATGAATAAATGAATACCCAGCAAAAATACATCGGTTAACATATGTAACTAACTTTTGCTTAATACAGCTTCAGTATTATTTGATGGTACACTGATAAAAATCTCTGTATTCACACTCCACGCCCCAAATGCCTGTTTTTACACTCTGTATCTTTGGTGAACAGGTACGATGTTGTGCTAACTGAGTGATAGCCAGCAGCTTAAACTGCTTGAATCAGGATCAGTAAGTTAAAGAGTAATGCCGAACTGTAGATCAGTTAAAAGACTTAGAAGTCATCAAACACCAGTATTCATCTCTGATATCAGTGGGATATGAGTGGGACCACGCAGTCAGAGCTCTGGTCAAATGATTCATAGGTTTTGTTTTCCATACATGAAAACCACTTGTACTTGGAACCCAACAGAATGAATCACCACTCGTGGCTGTGGTGCTATTGCTCAGCAAAGTTACATTTTGTTGCTTTAAATGTTCTTTACAGTGTGAGAGTATCTCTTCTCCCTCATACATGTGTACTCCTATGCTCCTGTCATAAAGATTGTTCAGGTGTGCAGGAGATTTTTGATTTGTAGTCAAACTACTTGGGAAATTTCTGCTGTGTTTGAACTATGCATACTGTCAGACCACTGCTGTTAAGAGTAGTGAAGCAGAAAGCAATAAAATTCAAATAAAATCCAAACTAAAACCACCAAACTGATGCAGAGTCCAATAACCCTGATCATAGAAAGAGTCCTTTAATTTTAATAAAGATTAAGTGTGCCTTAATTTCTTAACCCTGGCTGTAGTGAATGATGTTAACCTTCAGCACTCCTTTCATATCCTACGTGAACGCTGCATTAGTTGCCTCATAATCACTTTTTTTTTGTGTGCATGTAAACGGGGTTGTTGCCAGTCATAGGCCCGCACACAAACACTATAAACCTATGAGGGCACACACAAATGCATTAAAAAAAAACTGCACAGTTAGGCAACACACACAGAGACCAGAGACATCCTCCCGCTGCACAAACAAAGCCAAAAACTACCTGTCAAACTGGTAGTTTCGACCTAAGGAATGGATGGGTAGGCGCAGTGGAGGAGGGAGGTGAGGGAGGAGAGAGAGAGGAGGGTGAGGAAGATGGCCTTTAAAAAGCAGATTAAAACAGGTTGCACATCTCATTCTAGAGGAAATCACACACACATACACACACAACATTTTGGACTATGGCTTCCACCACCTCGGGTGATGTTCTGCCCACAGGCGGCAGGATTTTTGCCACCGTTCCTGATGTTTTCTTCATCCCTGAGTTTGTGAGTTTCTCATTTGTTCAGTGCCATTGTGTTAATTTTTCAGGGTTTCTTATCTCCCCTTGGATATTTTCTCCCTTTTGCTCTTGGTTTTAGTCTCTCCACATTTATCTGCTCACCCACGTAAATCATAGTAAGATCTTATTTCTTTTTATCTGCCAGTTTCCTGTTTGATCTTGTTTATTTGACTCTCTATCTGCTTCTTCATCACTGTTCCACTGAGGGCAGTCTCCATTCAGACAGAAATTTGTCTTGTCTTGCTAAAATGGTCAGCAGGTATGAGTGTTTGATCAGTGAGGCCAATACAGATCAAAATGACCTGCTAACCCACCATGAAGATTAGAGCTGATAGCTTTGGTTTGGTCTGTCTAAACTGATGAAGCAGATTAATGGGCCTCGTCACTAAAAACAACTCATACCTACTGTTCCTCTACTCTTCTTTATTAATAATAGTTGCCACATAATAAAAGCTTGCTACAGTTTAATGCTGACACATACTGTTCAGTGAAGCATAAGTCCATAGAACAGAAACATAACCACAGTTGATTTATCAGGAACTATGTGACAGTGTAGGACAAATCCAGAGCTGTTTAGTTTAATGAGCAAACAAACTTTAAAAACAAAATTTTATTTTGGATTCTCAATTTTATAAAGGCATGTTTCCAAATGTTTTTTTTTTTCTGGGGCACTAATTCAATCATTTGGTGACAGGATATTCTGCATTTTAAATATATTGAATAATGTTTTGTTTTTTGTTTTTTTCAATATTGCAATTTAGAGACATTTGGAATAGCAGTCTAAGATGTCTGTGATCCTTTACTTAAAATAAAATGTTTACATTTTAATATTTACACAGTTTCTGTCTTCACTCCACACATTCCTCTGCTTGGGTCAATTAAAAGTCAGTTTCTTATGACTGCTGTTTAAATGAATCATTCAGAAACAATTACAGACTACTTGCAGTTTCTACACAGGGAACTTGGGAGATTAAATCTGTGTGGCGCAGGTGGAAAAACAGCTTTAGTTGCAGAGGGAAGTGTAAATCTAAACCAGTCATCAGCTCACATGGTTTCCTTGCTGGCTCGAGTCTTTTTTTTTTTTGGCTGCTGGCTTGTGGAGCTTTTCATGAAATTAAAAGATCTGCAGCTCAGGTATGGAAATGTACTGGTAATGTTGTAATATACCACTCTGGTCAGAGTTTGCGCTGTAAATCTAAACCATTACAAATATATAAAGGGCAGGGAGGATTACTGACTAAGGACAGGCTTGGCAGCTTTTTTTTGGCAAATGTTCAGTATCGTTTTCCTGGAATTAAAGTGAATGGTGGAGCAATTTCAAACAAAGAAAGTTCAGAGGGAGAAACCAACAAGAAGACACTGATAAAAATTTGGTATTGCTATTCCAAACCCCTTGGCTTTTGCCATCACACAACACAGCAGTGGCGTTTGGCTTCCTGTTTTTGATATCTGTTCTGTGGACTTAGAGCATGCAGAGACAAATAAAACTGAGCTCAAGGCCAGTTGTATTGAGGAGCAGTCTTTAGAAAAGCAGCACTGAAAGCTGATGTGCGCTACATGAATGAATGAAATGAACAAGGCTGCAAACAATGAAACAATGTTGTATATGGAGTGTTGTTTGAGTTGGCCATTATTTCAAACAGGCATTTCAAAATAAGTTAAGGTTGCACGCGTCAGAGAAGCTTGGGCTCAAAGGAGCATCCCACTGAAAATCTAGCTCTTGACTATAAAAGTATCACCCCTTATTGAAATATAGCAGGATCACCCCTTATTGGTGTGAAATGGGGTTCTGAAAAGCTTCCCCCGGGGTGAAGGACGTTATTGATCATACAGGGATAGTTTCTAACATATCCATCAGTTACTCTCAAGTCTCTGGATGTGTAGATGTGTCTTTTTACAGTGACTCTGGGTTAGCAATTGGAATTCAGTGAACACAAGCTGCATGTATTTCAGAGCCTCCTGGCAGAGGGTATTTGATAATTCAAAGATGGATTTTCTGTGGAATTTTAATGGGCTACAGGCCATTTCCCTTTTACCTGGAATGGATGTGAAATGAATAATGTCCCTCTGTTATAGAGATAGATAAGTCTGATATGGAGTCGTACAGATAAGATTTATGTAATATTTGCTAATACCACTCCATGTGATAGCTTAGCGGAATGTTTGTATGAACTAATGCAAGTGTTTTCACAGTAATGAGCTGTTGGCTTCAGGCGTTTGCTCAACTCTGTATCTCATTTTCTTAACGCTCTGTGCTTCAGGTTGTTTCAGCTTTCATCACAATCACATATTTGGCTGCTGTGGCTTTCTCCCATCAAAGGTTTGAATTCAAAGAAAGACATGGCAATGTGTTGTGTAATAACAGAAACTGAAAAGCTGGGGCAGTTGAACTGTAGCCCTATGACTTAATGTCACCAGTTGGAGAGACATGCTGTTGTGAAATAATTGATTTCTACAGATACAGGGAACTCAACCACTGGACAAAAGTTTTTAAACTCTGGGTGAACCAGAACAGATAATTTATTACTCACAGAGTTTAAAGGATATTTTCCTATTTGAAACATTGTTAATAGTCTCATATCCTTTTACATTATATTGACAATTGTAATTGTGTCATGCTAAACCATATTAAATATCATCATTAACTGTATTGATCATGCAAAAAGACATATTTTCTCTGCTACTGAGTCAACCATTTTAGCTTTTCATAATGGTAGACGAATGTTTAAACCGACAGAACCTCTTTACTTTCATTGTCTGGGGAAACTGAACACATGGGACATCCAAAAATTGCTCTATTGGATATAAATGTGCATGGAAATCATGGCATCTTGTTTGAAAATGTAAAAAATAATTGAAGAATTAAATAGCTTAAATTAAGACTGTGATATTGTCGTACAGAGAGGAAATATGTCTAACCTTGAAGATCATTTGAGGTTCAAACTCCCTGCAGGTGAATTGTTTAAATCAAGGTGTGGCACATTCTTTCCATGTAGGCAGATTGAATGTTGGTTGCTGAGTTACAAAATGCATAGTGAATAGACTGACCACTGCCAGTGTCACTGCACTTGTGAAAAACACCCAATGGCTAGATGTTTGAAGTGCTGCTGAATTGATGAAAGTCCCTGTTGCAATTCACCCCTAAAAATCACCTTTTAGCAGGGAGAGTAAGATGAGAAATGGGGAAAGCTCTTCTGTTTTGTCTCTCAGAGTAAGCGTCCAGGATTTGCCTCTCCCACACAGCCCTGAAGCCATTTATGTTGTCTACATGTTTCAGTTCCTCGCTTGAGAAGCAGAGGGATTTATTTGCTGTTGTTGGTGGTCATTTCTCCTCTAAAAAGCAGACCTGCTTTCCATCTGAACAAGGCCCTGAAAGTGTTTGCTCCAGCTTTATGCCTGCACACCTGATACTTGAAGGCTTAATGTTGATTGGTTGAGTTGAAACACCTGAGGAGGGTCTGTGTGTCAGCCAGCAGCAGAAAATCAAAGCTGTGTTGCCAGCAGACATTTTGACCAGTCATAGCAGGAAAAACACAGGTGTTACAAATAACACAGATGATGGCCCTGAAACTGAAGCAGCTAATAATCTATAAATGTATTATTTACACATAATTTTCTTATTGTGACACATCAAAAAAGGCCAAGCATGCCACTGATAGAAGGTCTCATTGCACAATTAAAAGTTGACAGTCATTAAAAAAATAAATAAATAAATAAAAATAAAAAATATATATAATATATATATATATATATATATATATATATATATTTCAGAGTGCCGCTTATCAACGAATAATAGTCTATCAAAATGCCTTTCAAGCAGAATGTTTGTCAAAGGAGGAGAAAGACTATGAAAATACACCTGAGTGAGGTTGCATTGTGGATGTGTGTGTGTGTGTGTGTGCGCGCGTGTGTGTATATCAGCCCTCAGGCTCAACCCTTACATTAAAGGGGCACTCCACCATTTTTACACACAATGAGGAGCTTTCTGGAATCTGCTGGGAGATTTCATATGTATTAAGAAGACATACATTACCATCTGGGGGTGTGGAATTTGAAAGACATGGGCAATTACAAGTCATGAGAGGTCTAATAAAATTATACTGTTGAGTTGCATTATGGGATATGTAGGATCCTTTTTTTTTTTAATACTAGGGACTAAATGTTAGGATATCTACTGTGGCCTCTGCCACATTGGTTTTGATCTTTCTTTCTTTCTTTTTGTTTTTTAAGTCCGTGTCTTGGAAGTTCCACAGGTTTATGGTGCAGTGTTGCCTTTTTAAAACCTGCAATATCTGACCTTATTGTCAACTATTTAAATATTCCCTCTCTTTAAGCTAAACGGTCCACTGTGTTCACCAGCAATCACTAACTATGTCTGTCCACTGTTTGGCACTGAGCAGGCAGAAAAACAACAGAGTGAACCAGAATAGTAAAGTTACAGCTAAACAATGAGCTAAATCTCACTACACATGTTAAGCTTATGTCCAGTATTAATTCATAACAATGGCATGAGTTTAAGACATTTGTTCATCATGTGAAAAATAACCTGACAGAAGATTAAAAATGGAAATTATGAAGGACTTGATGACTTCAAATATTTTAAGAGATATTATTGCAGTCTGTAAAATCACTATATTTCATTGCTGTCATCTCATGTGAGCTTGTTGTACACCGAGAGCATTATAAGTCACTTTGTTGACCCTCTAATCAGGGATTTTCTAGTTTGTATTAAGCAAAGATGGCTCTTGTAATCACAGGAACTAAATCTATACCAGTGCATGATGAAAACTTATAATGACTGTCTAACTTCTCCCTCACCCCCCTTGTCCCCCCTCCCCTGCAGGTGTTTGGAGGCTTGGTGTGGATCCTGGTGGCATCGACCCGCGTCTTCATGGACAACCCTCTGGGCTGGGTGATGTTTGTGTCCGTCTTCTGCTTCGTACTGACCACACTCTGGTTCTTCATCTTCCTCTGCGGAGCCAATCAGAGTAGCGTCTGGCCCACCCTGGTGAGACACACCCACCCACCTGCTGCCTGTCTAACTGGACAAATGGTTAACAGCGGATAGAGCACGTGGCCAAAAAAATGTGTCTTTCTCACCTTCCCTCAAACACTCATCCTCCACCCCCCTCCCCTCTCTCTGCAGGATGTGGCTTATCATTTTGTGGCTGTGGTTTTCTACCTCAGTGCATCGGTGGATCTAGCGTATATCACCATAGTGATAGGAAGCACCGTGAATGTATTGTCCACTGGCGAACTTCTCAAAATCTACAGACTGGATATTGCTGCAGTGGTATGATGTCAAACACACATACACATACACCTACAGATCAAACCAATTAGTACATCCAAATCCATCAATTTATTGATTGATCAATTTAGAGTCACCACTTAAGCCGGAGTACCCGAGAACATGCAAAACTCTGGGGTTTGAACATGGAACCTTCTTGCTGTGAGGCGACAGTGCTAACCCTGTGCCACCTTCCTATGCTTAACTGTATTACAATATTCTAATAAGTTACAACATTGTGGAAGGAGAACAGCCATGTTTAAGTAACTTAACTTCATAAGTTTCTTATGTAAACAGTTTCCTCTTTTACTCTTCTTAACTTTCAGATTGGAAAGAAGAGCTTTGACAATACTTTATTACAAGTAAAATTTATTTGATCTTGTTTACAGCAGAAATAAAATTGTTTCACCTCAATCCAGAAAATTCATGAAGGCTGACTTCTGTTAAAACAGGTTGAAATGATCTCATCTTAATGGCAGATTTTCTTCTCCTTGTTTTAAGAAAATACAACTTTTAGGATCAGAAGTTGACAGGAAATTAGATTTTTGCAGTGTTTGAACTAATTGGCATATTAATAGATGATAAAAAAAATAATTGTTAGCTGCAGCTCTGATGCAATCATATATTGATATTAAAAACATCATTTTGTTGACTCGTATTATCTCATGGCATCCAGGCTTTGTAAAACCTCCCTCTTCCTATACCTCAAGGTGATCATCTGTCTGTTTGTGTCATGTGTGTTTTCAGGTGATGTCCTATGTGGCAACTCTTCTCTACTTCATCCATGCCATCTTCTCTGCCATCCGATGGAAGAGGTCCTAAAACAAAACACCAACCAACCAACCAAAAGCTGAGAACAGGACGACCAAAAAGAGATGAAACCAAATGACGTTCTGTTTTTTTGTTCTTTTTATTTTCATGTCAGCTCAACGATAAAGAGTACTTGCTTTTGAACCAGCGTTCATGCACTCATTCATTCAAACATCTAATGAATGAATGAATGAGTGAAAAACAAGCAGGTTGTTGATAAATGTTACCTGTTCATTGGTCTGGTTGGAGAGGTGGGCCTGTGCGTTATTACTCCACAATTTAATCGTGTCATAATCAGAAAGGCAGCAGTTTGCTCAGTATATACTCTTTTGAAATGAACCTGTTCAAGTTAAAGTTAGTTAGTCAGAAATAAATGTAGGAAGGCAGATGGGTGTAAACAACTAAATAAAACACAGATCTAATGACATATTCAGGAGTGGCTACTACAGCATTATATTTTAAGATAAATTTATGAGGACATCCAAAAAAATTCCTTGCTCTAAACTGCTAATCCTGGGAGGGCTGTACCATTCAAAGCCAGAAACCTTGAATATCCAAAGGACTTGATTGAATAGAAGAATGACCTTTATTTCCTGCATGCTTCCTCCATGTTTACTATGAACAAATGGTAAATGTATACATATCAAAGGAAACAACTCTTCCTCTTGACCAAATCTTTTTTTATTTTCTTTCAATGCAGTAGCTTTAGTTTATTGTTTTGATGTTTCCATTTCATTTATTATTTGCATTTTTATGAGAAAAAAAATGTCATCATGTAAATATTTAGATGATTTGACTGAATCTATGAATAAATTAACCAGTCATTCCAACATCATGGTTTTTACTGTGTTCACATGTGAAGAAATCAACATAAGCTCTGTCAAGATATTCAACAATGGACCCTGCTTTTCTACCTGAAAAGATTATGTGGCAAAAGAATATTGTACATGTGTCTAATATCTAATTATTACAGTAGTAAAAAAAAAAAAAAAGTCTTTTCATATATTACAACAATCCCAAAGGCAAATCCTCTCATTGCAACAATACAGAATTTAACTGAACAAATTCCGTATTTTCAGATATGCTGTATATTATAACCATGTCTTCCTACACAAATGTATCTTACACACCTGCACAATAGAGTGCATGGTATGGGGATAGGACTCTGTAGAAACGTGGTTACATCACTGTGGCCACCTCTCTCCTCTGCTCCTAGTCTGTGTTATGGATGTATTAAGAGCCACAGGTCTTTGTGCCTATTTGACCAAGGGCAGTGCAGAGCTACACATGCAGATCGTACAGGCCACAGCCGACAGGAAGATGTGTGTGATTCAGGCGCATTCACATGAAATCCAGCAATGTGGCACCTTCTTGCAGGGTCATGCGGAGGTGTGGGCATGTTTACTTGTGCTTTAGAACCTAACCGCTGTGAAACAATCAGAAAATGACACTGTCTTTCTCTGATTAACTGCTTTGCTCAAGCTAACACCGCTGCGTATTTTCATTCATGCTCTACGTCACTAGACCACCGTTGCTTTCTCTTTCTCTGTCTCTTGCTTCTTGAGACGAGACAAGGAACTACTTTGAACAATGTATTGACAAAAAGCAACTGACAAATCCTGCATAATATACCTTTAAGCTAATGCTTTCCTGAGACAGAGTGGGCTGAATGATATGAAGCCTTTAAGATACTGGAATCTCTGCTGTCTAGAAAGATAATTAGAGGTTTATGAACCAGCAGAAAGGTTTATTGTCTTCTGTCCCCTCTGTCTGTGCTGCTGATTTGCCCAGAGTATAAACTGTCAAACTATCAGGTAAGTGGAGTGGTGTTAGTCTTGCAGAGTTCTAGGACACAGGTTCTTCTCTGGATAGTACACAACTACCTGTAACTGAAGTCATGTAGTGGTTTCACAGTGACCTAGTAACGTAAGTAGTTTAATTATCTGCATGAAAATATTTCTTTTGTGTTTGGCTTTTACTTCATGTCATTGCAACACTGTGGTTCAGAACAATAGAGTATATCTTGACAAGATAAGCTAAGTCTGACCTTTTCCTTCATTTTTCTAAATAATTTATAGATTTGCATGATGTCAGTGCATCACTAAACACATTTGTCTGGACAATCTGGGATGTAGACAAGAACTTAAAGCATTTTTTGTCCACCTGGGAATGGCTGAACAAATTATAAATACAACATTGATATACTACCACTTTATTAAATTAGAAAGCCAAACATGTTAGCAAACAGTTGCTTATTTTATAGCTGATGTACAATGGCTGGAAACAGGCTGATCAAAGCAGAGGGAGTGAATGGACACTATTATCTATCTGGGTTGTAAAACCAAAACAAAAATCAGAAACAAGCTAAAATGCTCCATAAAGCTAAGGAGGACAGCAGAGCAGGGTGAGAACTATCTGTGGGTTTGTGAGCACATTGCACATAATCATATGATCAATTGTCAATAGTGCAGCTTTAAAGTAAAGCTATGTGGAACTGCCAAAGTGTCTCCAGGTTGAAGTGGCTAAGGTGGAGTGTCTTCATAGCTAATTAAACAGCCTCTGAGTGCAATACAAGCAGAGGCTGCAGGCACTCTGCTAACAAAAAGTGAGGCTCATAAAGTTAATATAACCTAAAACTCAGTGAGCCGTTTCTTTACTTGACAGCAACAATGACGATATTTCAGCTGCACAGGTTTCACTCTAGCCTAAGGGCACAAAATTCCTCTTCTGGTTGTTTCAAAATCCCCTCATAGGTCACCAGCTCACATGCTCACATTAAACACCAGTTAGCCTTGGGTGCTGTCAGATGAAGGGTGTGTCTAGTTTGCCCCACTGCAAAGAGCTGTTGTGGGAAGGGATCTCTCACCCACAATAACAGAACGGGTTTGTGTGCTAACTTCACTCTCCTATAAGGGTTGGGAACACCTGCTGCTGCTCCGTTAGTTCAGAGGAGAAGGCAGGTTGCTCGCTTTTGACTCTGGGTGAAGGAACAGGCAGAGATGGCTGCAACTACCGCTCAGCCAATGGGGAGCCTGCCCAGCGGACTGGGGATATGCACCACGGCCCCGGATATATTTTACCTGCCTGAACTGGTGAGTGGACAATGGCAGAGGGCAAAACAGCTGACCTTGAAGTCGTTGTAAGTCGTATGAAGGGGCTTTTTCCATTTGTGAAATGCAGCAGCCAGTAATTCAAAAATGAATTAGTTTTCCTTATTTTGATTAATCTGAATTAGATTTTAGAGTATTTTATACGCAACAAATGTTGCAAAAAAATGTCTAAATATCAAGCAACAATGAATTTTGTTCAAATTAGTTTTATATCCCAAAGTTAAACAAGTCATCCATTGTTACATAATGATGTATGAGACATAACATTTAAAATAATTATGGTCATTTTAAGGACTAACAAGTAATTGGTAGACACAACATTAACACTGTTACTATCACAGTTAACAGACCAACAACTAATGAACTTTTTTTACCCGCATGTGTATGACATTTTTAAATCAGTGCCCATCATATATGAATATGAATTCCTCTGCTACAACTCATGCTAGCATGATGTAATAAGGTACCTAAGGCAGATGCTAGTCTCTTATAAAAAACAAAAAACATACCAAAATTTGTTTTAATTTTGTGAATCTCTGAATAAATATAATGTATATTTGAAGACACAAATTCAGCATTTTGGTGAAATAGGAGATGTTAACACATATTGCTTGTATGGGAGGAGCGCCCTCGTCTTTTCACATCTCACATTTCACTCATATTGTATCTGTGCTACTAATCTAAGAAAGAATGCGGCCAACTCTTCTTCTCCCTGAATGATGACAAAAGATAGAAGCTGCTCATGTAACTGCTGGATAAATAACTGAAACACAAGAAGATGTTTCAGTTTATTTTGTCTGATAAGTCAACTTAATTTTTATTTTTATTTTTTGGTTGTTTATTTTAGCTTCTATTTATCTAAGGGAAGAGTTATGAAGAGGACACATGCTCCATGTCACAAGCAACCTGCTTCATCTATGCAGCAAGCCAAGAAATAGGAAACAAATCTGCACTTATTTTAATGTCTAAGAAATTAAAGTGAGGCTAAAGAAGAAGAAAAAAACTATGACAATTTGTTCTGTTCACCACAATGGGTAAAAAAAAATGGAACAGAAGATGTGGTGAAAAACCTTTTCTGTTGGCCTCTGATTGAATCCCATGCCCATGAGCACCTTGGCAATTAAAATACACTGCTTGGCTACGGTTATGAAGAAGGTTAAGTAATCTTATATTGCTCTCATCAAATGTGATTTTCTGGAGAAGAATTTGAGGAAAAGGTGAAATTATCTCGTGGTAAAATTGCTAATTGAATATATGACACGTTGACTCCACTGATTTGATGTTGAATAAATCAGGTGTGTACAGATGGTTTAATCATCATACATGTGAATGATTACCATTTAAATTCTTATAGGGATGTGTATTGTATACTGCTCATGATCCAGCTGTTATTCTATTTTCAACACATCCTTAACAATCCTTAAACTGTGCGGTAAAATATCCATAAAGCTTCATGCAGATTTAGTGTACCATAAGACTTGACAAAAGAGTACTTATTGTTAGATTTATAAAATCACTAGCCTTACTTATTAAAGGTGCTATATGTATATAAGTTTTTGCAATTGCTACATAGCTAACATTAGCATTAACAACTGTTACTTATCAGTCTAAGGGAAACTTTGGCATCAAACTTAATTTCTTTATTTGCCAAGAACTACTACTACTACTACTTTTGCCTCTTTTTTGTAGTGCTAGAAACAAACTTACATATGGCACCTCTAAAGGTGCCCTATGGCATTTTCTTGTGAACAAAAGAATTATCTTGACATTCAGTGTGTATCCTTGCCACCCCGTCTCCATACATAATACATATACATAACTGCAGAGCAAATGCTGCAAAGCCTTTCTGCAATGGAGGTGTGGTCAGCCCTGGATCAGGTTATTTGCAAATTACTGTGTGTTCACTTTTTTTTTTTTTTTTTAAGTTCAGTTGGGTATGACAGAGTATAACACTATGAATTCCAGAGAGTTTAGACAATACGGATGTGGTTAGCTCACTGTTTAAAGTAACCTGACAAACTAAACAGCGCCCAACCTGACCTTAGAATAAGTTACAAAACATACAAAAAGTAAAGAGAAATGTTTATTTAGTCAACATTTAGAGGCATGTGGCATCTGATCCTATTGATTTGTTATTCACAGGCTGCTTTTTGACAGATTTTTCATGTCACTTCTTTAAATTACATTTACCCTTTATGGTTTTGATCCAGTTTAGATTTTTGCTTCTATACACCATTTCCTATTCTTTTTAAGTTTGGTTTGCTTATTCTTAGCCAGCTCATACTGTAGCTTGAAAAGGACTTCTTAGCTTTAATGGGACTACATAGAAAAATCCAAGCTTAGAATTAAATGCAAATCCAACAATTCTTTTTTGCTAATGGTATTTGATCCTCGTGTAGCTGTGTAACACAGCCTGCATCCTGGTTATGTTTAATCAACAGCTCAGGAGATCACACCCTGTCCAAGTCAAAATAATGGTACTAGAGGATGCTTTGACAGCACAGGCAGCTGACACAGTCTTTTCATCAGTTATAATCATGACAGAAAAACCAAGGTGTCATCAGAATTACATCCACCCCTATAGGAATATCTTCTCATTATACACATCTATTTTCAAATGCAAAAGGCTTCAAAATTCTTCTTTATGCTGCATCTTTCCCGTCATCTACTTTTTAACTGTCATGGCCGACGTGGTTTTAACAGATGAAGTCGAAAAAGAATCACAGCTCGGCCCAATTAGCTAGAAAAAAGTAGCAGGCATTGCAGGTCATTTTGGGGAATATTTCCCGCCTAAGGAGCAGAAACCACACTTCATCCACATCGAGTATCAAAACACATCTCTGCTGCTGGTAGGATTTCATGTCTTCAGGGAGTTAGCGCACTGTAAAAAATGTGTATCTTAGCAAGCCATTTCAGACTGACATGAAGGAGTTAGTGACTTGCTGTGGTTACTACTACAGAGTAAGACAAAGGAAATGAGAGATTTAACACCGACAAATAGAAGAGTTGGTCAGAGGTTAATAACTCCAGACTGTGTCTGTTTGAATGTGGTAGACCAGATGGGTGAGGTTTGGTTTGAACAATCAACAGTGAGAAACATTTGTGTGCGCAATCACACACAAATTTCTTCCTCCTCTATAGTATCTAAATATCCTTTCTAATTTTTTTGAACATCAAAAGTTCAACACACAGCACTTGTAGCTCAAACTATTATTCTTTTTTAAAATCAAACATTTTAACTTTAAAGTCTGTATTCTGTTTTTTAATATCTTTTCCAGTTTTTAAGAAATCAAAGTTGAGGTTTACGTTTTTTTTTTCACAGACACAAACTATATCATACCGTTCAAATGCAGATGTAGTTTTCATTCACTGCATCAGATCATTAACTCACTTTTCAAAGACAAAAGTTAAATGCTCAGCTCCACCTGTTTTTGCCATTACATTTAGTTTATTATATTCTCAACGTCTGTCACTATTCTAGCCCCAAATTTCATGCTTCATCTCTCACCAACAAAGGCAAAAATGCACGAGGGGATTAGTATGTGTTTAAAAAAGTACTATTATAAATTTCAGATATCACAATACCGTGCCCACACCTTTCCTCCACTCTGCAGGTGTTTGGTGGTTTGGTGTGGATCCTGGTGGCATCGACACACGTGGACCCACCAAACCCTCTGGGCTGGGTGATGTTTGTCTCTGTCTTCTGCTTCGTCATGACCTTCCTATGGATGATCATCTTCGCTGCTGGGGGTCATAAGAACAGCTCAGGCTGGGCTGCCGCTGTAAGAGAGAAAGAATGAATGAGATGGGAAATTAAACAGTGAAGGGCTTCTGGCCATGTTGTAAAAATTTTGATTTCATCTGTGTGTGTGTGTGTGGTGTGTGTGTGTGTCCAGGACTTTGCTTACCATGGCCTGGCAGCATTCTTCTACCTCAGTGCAGGTGTGGATCTGGCTTTCATCACTATTGGCAAAAAAGGGCAAGAGTTTAGAATCTACCAGATTGACATCGCTGCTGTGGTGAGAACTGATCTCAAGACAGTATCAACAGGTGTTCATTTGTGCAGAAAAACCTGATCTTATGGCACATTTCTGGAGACATTTTACTGCTTGTTTTTTCTGATTCTCCTGAAAAACTTTTCACACCAAATTGTTAACATCAAAATAACACAAAGTCACTACCAGGAGCTATAGTGGGGTGCAAAGGAATAGTTTAATATTTTAGTAAATACGCTAACTTGATTTCTTGCCTAGAGGTATGTGAGAAGATAGATGCTATTCTCAAAACAATTAATTTGTGTTCATTTGTGTGTGTCAGGTGTTTGCCTTCTTGGCCATACTCCTCTACTTCATCCACACCATCCTCTCCGCCATCCGATGGAAGTCCTTCTAAAGAGCGATGCTGATTCACAAACCTGTGTGTCCAAGAAATGCTGTTCCCCCTGTGTGTGTGTGTGTATTGGGCGGGATTACTCACAAGTCACATCAACCTGCTAAGATTCATAATGAAGGCTTTCAGCCCTATTTTGGGACATTTAATAATATATAGCAAAGGTTGAGAAGGATGGGGATATGTGAAGAAGAACCATTAAAAAACATTTTAGTGAACAAATGAAGAGCTGTACCCTAGAAATGTCATCTTGTATGTTCCTGTGAAAGCAAATGAAGTTAATTTTGAGCCAATGGTCATGCAAATTACAGATACTATGGGGCTTCAAAAAGTTTGTGGAAAAAGTACAGAGTTAAAAATCATTTTGATCTCAATGCATCTGTACGTTTTCGTACTAACGTGTCATAATATGTTCTAAAAATGAACCCTTAAATATATGTTGCAATGGAAAAATAAACATAATAACTTAAACTGTTGTTTCCAACAAACTTTTTGAAGCCCCCTCGTATGTGATCTTGTTTTTTTAAATCTACGTTGAGCCTTAAAAAATATTTTTACTGGATTTATACAATGATCATACAAAAATAAATGCAACAGACTGAATGTATTTTGAAAAAAAAAAATCAAAAAACAAACAAAAAATGACAATATGTGTGCATAACATGCTGATGTTGGTGGAATTAGAAAAAGCTGATTAAAGCATGGTTGATGGTCTTTAATGAAGAAAATGTTGGAAGCTCAGGTGGATGGAGAATACAAAATAAAACTGAAGAGGAAGTTGTTTCCATAGTCAGTGACCATGCAGCGTAATGAAGTTAAATGAATAGTTCAATGTTTTGGATATACATTTATTTGATTTCTTGCAGAGAGTTGGTTGGGAAGACTGATACCACTCTCATGTCTGTATAAAAAATATGAAGCTACAACTAGCAGCTGGTTGGCTTAGCTTAGCACGGAGACTGAAAGCAGGGGGAAATGGCTAGCTTGGGTTTGTCCAAAAGTAACAAAATCCACCCTTTGGCCAGTAACATAATTTTCCTACTGCAGTTCCTAATGTAATGTGTTTTTTCTTTTTTAAAGAAAAAACAAAAAACATTGTCAAACCCACAGTTACAGAAAGTGTTGGTTCAATAAATGGACAGATGTGAGAGTGGTATCATTCATCAGTCATCTAATTCTCAACAAGACAGCAAAAGTATACCAAAATTCTGAACTATTTACTTACAGAACAGTTGAGGGAAACTATTTGCATTAGTAACTAAAGACAAGAAAATAGAAAATTTAGGTGAACTGAAACCTACAATAACATTTTGCTAGCTTTATTACACAGTATATCCATCAGAACCATCTCCCTTTACCCGCAGTATCTTTAAAGACATTCTCTCTAACAGAACAAAACAAATCACATGTCTAAGAGACCTTTGTTTCTCTACAGTGATTCTAAAGAGTTTGTAGAAAAATACTTCTCAAATCTCATTTTTTTTTTGGTTTTGTTGTTGCATTTTTCTTTGTGATATAGAATTAATACAAGCTAATCATCAGTACTTTAAGGATGGTGAAGTGTATTTTTTAGGTATGAGACCTCTGGTTGAAATTTGTATTGATGAATAAACAAAGTTTTGTATTCTTTAGATTAAAACAAGTAGAGATGTAAACCTTGCCGTGTTATTGCTTCATTTCATCCCTCATACATTTGAACAAATTCATTCATTAATCCACTTTGACTTACTTTGACTTTAGTTTTCAATGCCATTTGTGCACATTTGAGTTTTAGTTCAGTTGCTCTGAATGCTACAGGTTCCTCATGCATCCATCCGTCTACAGTCTAAACCCAGTCACACATATAACAGTGGGTAAATATTTACCCCATTCTTTTCAATATTTAAATTTGATAAGCAGGATACGAGTCCTGGAACTGTGACAATAGCCATGTTCAGAAGCAGAGCTACATTTAGAAAACAAGTTGGCAAGATGTCTGTGCAGGAAGAACAATAGAAAGAGTTTAGACAAAAGGGAGCAGAAGAGACTCATTTAATGAGCAAGAAAGGAAACTTTAATTTATTGCAGTTGTTACTCAAAGGAATATATGCAATGTTTTCTATTTATGTTCCTTTTTTGTCCAATACACGTTCATGGCATGGCTTTTTGGTTGATCCAGAAGTTGATCGGATAACCACTTAAATTATGGATTGCTATGACACTTTATGCAGACATTCATAATTCCTAATCAAATCAGAGACGTGAGGCAGCCAAGGGTGTGCCTGGGAGATTTCTGTGTGTGTTTGTGTGTGCGTGGGACCAATTTTAGACAAGACCAGTTAATTGGGGACAGCCTGTCCAATTAGAAACAAAAGCTGTGTCCCCAACTGGGAAAGAACTGTTTTTTTTAAGGTTAAGATTAAGGGAAAGTTTGACAAGTAGTGGTTAGGGATAGGGTCTCGAGAAAAGGATGCCTGAGATCAACGTGTGTGTGCATGTGGACTAAATTATGGTGGCAGATTTGATAGAAAAATGTGCCTTTTATTCCCAAATTAAAATAGTAAAACCTAAAATGAATTTTGCAGAGGAAGTGCTTGGAAGTGTGATGTCATCTGTGACATCATGGATAGATTAGGGAATTAGACTCAAATTCTTCCACCAACTGTTCTCGAGAAACATGAGCAGCCTGGACAACAACCTGCAGCCCAGCCAAGCCAGCAGCAGCCAGGGTGGGACCAGCATGGAGCCTCCTAAAGATCACCCAGAAGAACTTAGTGGGGATCTGGAATCTGCACAGGACAACATCTACAGGGAACTGTACAATGAGTTGAAGGCAGAGAAAGCGAGAAATGAGCAGGTACAGAGAAAAATACAAAGACTTGAAAAGAAGTTGAAAGCCATCTCTGAGGCCATGCACAGACAGAAGGACAGTCTCTGCCTGAATATAAAGCAAGCCATTTTAGAAAAGCAGGAAGTTGTCTCACAGATTCAGGAGCTAGACAGGCTGACTCAGATTCAGGAAAACTATATCAAGGACACTCAGAAGCTCATAGAGGAGCTGAAAACTGAGGAGAGAAACCATCCAGAACAGGAATATCTGCACAAAATTCACAGCCTAGAACTGGACAATGCTGGCATGTATAAGAGGATTGGGGAGAACGAGGATGAGATAATCCATCTTAAAAAGTGTGTTCAAGAACTTGAAAAACAAAAGATGTTACGTGCTGAAGAAGAGCTCATACGAGTTGAGGCAGAGACAACGCTTCAGTTTCAACTAGGCAGTACTGATGAGCAGCCAGTGACGAAGACAAAGAAACACCACAGGCCACGATTCAGTTGCAGATTCAGTCGCAGAGGAGTTCCTACTGTAGAAATTCCACTGGAATTTACCAACAGGGGCAGATTTTGGGGGTTAAACAGCTGCTTAAAGCCCAACCAATGAATGAATGAGCATTAAAAAAAACAGCATCAGCATGACAGAAAAGCAATTAAAAAAACTTAAAAATTGATCTTGGACAGACTAAAGTGTGTGTTTTTTTTTTTTTTTTGATCTGCAACAATGTTTAGGTGGGTGGCACGTGTCAAGTAACATCCTCATGAGTGTCAGGACCCAAGGTTTCCCAGCAGAACGTTGTATTGTAACAAAACGATCAATATTATTTACTCCTGTCAGTGGTTTTAATGTTGTGGTTGACCGGTGTATGTGGTCCACTTTATATGCTTCTTTCTGTATCGTCGATTTCATGTCACAACTGTCATTCCAGATCACATCTATGCCATCACTTACAGCTCAGTGTTGATGTATTAGATGTCTGTCTGTTCCCCTTGCATTTTCATTCTCTCGATTTTGTTTGTGAAAAGTTTTGTCGATCAGCAGCATCTCAGCTTTAATTCATCTTCAGTGGAGTAGATGGAGCAAGGTTTCCCCCTGGTGATTTTTTATGGAACATACAGAAACAGAGGAATCATATTTGAAAGAATCATACACTATTACAGTTTTTCTGAATTGCCAAAACACTAAACCCCATTTTCTAAACTAAACTGTCGACTGCCAAAATAACTTCATCAAATCAATCACAATCACACCTTTGGCAAAACTTTAAACACTGTTCATCTGGTTACACAATTTGCAAATCACACACATTCTCATTCAAAAAACACATTTTGCAGTGTGGTGCACTTTGACCCAGAATGACACACACTGACCCCAAAAGTTAAACACAACTAACACTAACACGTTATTGTTAATGCACCACCACTCAAAACCGAGCACACATGCGTCAAGTCAGTGATGTATGGAACCCACGCAGTAAACAGGATGTAAGCCATCTCAAGAGAATGGAAAATCATAGTAAAGTCAATGGATGCTGTGCATGTGATGATACAGGAGTGGAATCTTTTCAAGGCTGGATTCAGCAAAAGGATTCTTTCCCCATTGCTTAGCAAAGGAGAGGACTGCCTGTGATGTAGATGAAGTCCTGACCCGGCCGAGACATGATGCTGAGGCAGAATGAATGACATTGCCTGCTGTAAAATCATAACCCAGGTTTTCATTTTTGCTGCAGGATTTCTTGTTTACATATGTTTTCATAGGTGCAAGAATATGCAAATATCCTACAGCAAATAAAGAGTTTTTTCCTGCTATGCCCAGAGTACAGTGTTTTGCATTTGTTTATGTAGTGTGGAGTGATTGCTGAGCAGGCTGTATGCATTAGTTGGCTTTGTGTGTCCTCTGACAGCAGTGTTTGGTTTTGAATGAAGTTAAAACAGTTTTGAATCAATTGTTTGATTTTGCAAGACAAGTCAAAGGTTTTGAGAGTATAGCTTGAATTTTGGAGTTTTTGTTTTGAGAAAATGAGGGGAAATTTCAGAAAATGTGTTTTGGCAATTCAGAAAAACTGTAATCCATCCGTCTAAACTAATCTTTATCATTATTTTAATGTGGGTAACAGCTGAGACTGGCTGCAAAAGTTATTTACATTAAATTATCTGATCCATAGTTGGTGTGCAAAAATTGGAACATTTTGAAAATCTTCAAATCTAACAATGTTGAACTATTCCTTTAACAGAAACTGTAAAATTGAGCTTTTCTTCTCTAACATTTTCACATCAAGTCCTGGAAATAGTAATTTTGTCCTTGACTGTCAATGCCCTTTTACAGAGGTTAACAGTCTGGTTCCCTTTCAGATTTTCTTTAACCTTCTATGTCTGCAAGAAAATTTTTATTTCAGTGATTGAATTCATTGTTCATCCAGACCATCAGTAGCTCAGTGTGAAGGTCAGCTGTTGAGGGAAAATCACTTTCAATGAATTTAGCTGGATTATTTTGATGATTAAAACGTGTGACCTTTCTGTTGTGATGGAAGAGCAAAGCCTCTCTCAGAGTTCGTTATTTTACAGGTATAAACTGTTCAGAAAATGATTTATATACTTTATTCATACAACATTTTGGAACAATTCCACATTTCTTTTTACAGTTCTGATGGAAACATTGATATCTAGGGCATCAATATTATGCTGAGTGTGAATATTGGCCTTTGTCAGGTGTATCTGTAGAATTATGTTACCAAATGAGATGTCTTCAGTTTGGGAAACATTTAACTTTAGTCCCTGGTTGAAAAGAACAACACATGATTTCAGCTTTAGCAAAGCCAAAGTCAGACCCTCTATCAGACACCTCCTGCCTTTATCAGCCCAATCATCCGTCCTGTGGTCTGACCAGTCATCAGTCCACTCCTGCCCTACCAGATGGTGCGTTTTACACCTGCCCACATCGAGCGTTTGGTTCCCTGCACGGCTCGCACGTCGTCCCAGTGCAGCCGGGTATTGGGGATCTCGTCCTCAGGCTCTGGGTTGGGTCGCGCCCTTTCTGTAGGACTCGCCACCACCACGGGCAGCGGGCCGCGATGCTCCTGAAACTCGACAACATGGAGCTTCTTCTTGTTGGCCAGAGTCTGGTGGGTTTCCTACAGAGTGGCAGAAGGAGAGACAGGTGTTAGTGAAGAGGTGAGGAAGAAGAGAGATGTTATTGAGGCTTGGAACCTAGCAGGACAACCTCTATATAGTTTGTAAAGGTAGTGTTACAGACATCTGTGCCCCTCAGACCTCTTCACTACCAGACTGTCTTCTTCATAAAGATATATAAACACAATTTTTTAATCAACAACACAGAACTGTACTGAAAGGTGGTTGTACGTAGTGATGAAGCCACACTCCCTTCAGCCCCAGTGTTTACAGCATCTTTCAGTTAAGTCAATGTCCCTTTGTAACCTCAAATTTTATTCACCTTTACAGACCTGCTTTATACTGATCTTTAACAAAACGTTTAAGACCTCTCTTTATTGCACAGGACAGGATTTTGTTCTGTTGTTTCTGGTCATTAACTCAGAGAATAAAATGCAGACTGATGCTTTTCCAGTAGCAATTAAAACCAGTGATCCACCACTACCTCCCACTACGCTTACATGACCGCACCTGATTGGCTAACCCAGTGAAGAGGGCCCTGGTGATGTTGAGGTAATTGACAGATCCCTCTACTTTGCAGTACATGTCCTTTATGCCGATCAGCCTGCACAGAGTGATGATTGCCCGGTGGCAGTGCAGACCATAACCTGCAGAGACACAGAGCCAGCAAAGCACAAATATACACACATTAATGTCACCATGGCTGAACATTAGGGGTAGACAATGTAAAGCCTTCTATTAAGATAGAGACACTGTTAGATTAGTACACTTCTTATTAATATGTTATATATTTTTGGTGTAGTAGAGAGTCTTTTAGACTGTTTACAGACCAATAAAAGAAAGTATTTCAGAGATATAATCTCACAGCATTTATCATCATATTGCTCAAATATACTGAGTAAACAGTATAACATGAAGAAGTCTGACGATATTCTATATGTATCTTATTGCTGACAAAGTGCAATGAGAAGTTGGAAAAGTAATGAATTTGGAGCCAAAACTTTGTTTTGAGTCAATAACACAAATCCATCCTGCTGCACTAAATGTGTATTTTTCCACAGCTGAAAATACTCCCAATAATGCACTTTATACTTCTTCTGTCTGAATAAAACTACAGTGCCCAGTTGCTCTAGGAAATTGCTATGTATTTGAAAAAATAATATGTGTATATTTATGGCTCATTTTAACAGTCCTCAGTAGGAATGAAGCAGCTTAGGTGAGTGAGTGAATGGCACAGAAAATTTGTAAAACACAGAGAGATGGACTGATGCATTTTTGGTCAGAATATCACCAAACTTCACCTTAATCCTACAATCGAAAATGTTGAATGGATTAAGATGTACCTTCGTTTTGTTTCTTCATGCGCAGCGTCGTCCTCTTGAACTTGGATTCGATGTCATGATAAACTGTGGGGGATGAAAACAACAGCTGAATTACACTCATTGGCTGTTGAGCAGGGAAAGAGATGGACCAAACAGCCAAACAGATTTTTTGTTTGGCTGTTTATGTTTTGTGCTATTTCCAAATGAAGGCACTTGTGTTTTGTTATCCCTTTGTTATTGTGTTTTCCCTCAGGGCTTGTGTTTCTCTACCTGCCCACCAGATGTCCTTCCACATGCCAGCGTCTCCCGCTCACTGCAGCAGCTGTGGCTAATTAGTTATTCAGACACACTCAGGGTCCCTGAGCGGGAGCTGTGTGCTGCTGAATGAAGCTTGAGACGACTGTTCCATAGCTCTGTGTTAAAATCTTGTTTCTGGTGTCACATCACTTTAAAACATCTCACTGGTCCCTGCATACTCTAGACATCCAGTTGGAATCTAACACACTTAATAAATTAGACTTTGTACAGCGATGCTGCGACATAGATTATAGATGGAGGGAACAAACAGGGAGGATGGATGAGAAGACAACTTTCGTAAAAGAGAGAGAATTCTGTGCTCAGAGGAGGCATCCTACTGGGTGAAAAAATCTAAAATGCAAAACTAAATGTCATATGCACACACCCATGCAGGAGAACACACACATGTGGGGGGAGCTAAACATTTGCTGTGGCTGCAGGAGGTCCAGGTTCAGTTGGAACAATGAGTGTGTCTATTGATCCAAACAGCGAGAGTGGATTGAAAACAAACAAACAAACAAAAAAAAGGCAGATTACTCCACAATATTCTAGTGACCGTGTCTGTTTATTCAATCTCTACCACTCAACTAAAAGTCTACCCACAAGAAAATGTGTTTGTTTTGATGTTCTAGTTTAGTCCAAAAGGTCCTGTTTTCTTCCCACAATGGTGGAAAATGGCCAAAACAGAAAACAACCAAACCCGCTGCCACATTCAAATTTATTCAAATTCACTTTGGCTTTGTGTTATCCATTAACTTCTACTGAACACCGGTGAAGCCACATGGATATTCACGGGAGAGTGGGAGTACTGGCGCCAATGACAATAACAGCAACAACTGAAAGGTCAGCGGAGCTCAAACATCTGCCAGAGCCTGAGCGCTTTTCCAACTTACCAACCTGTAGCTTCCCTGGTGCTTTCTATCTGTTTATCGGGTTTGTATTTTTCCAGCAAAACAACATGTTTGGCAGCAAAGCTGGGACCATCCAGATGTCAGACTTGCCCGACCAACATGCCGTGGCAGCAAGACAATTATGGAGAGAAACTGTTAATCATCTGGTGGCAGGAATCCCAGATCTGGACTGTCACCAGAACTTGAATTATGACTGGTCAGCTTGTCATCTGACCACTGGATTTAAACTTTTTTAGAAATCAAATAAAGCAAGGGGTTGAAAATTGTACAACTTGGCCAACAACGGTGACAGAGGAATGATGACAAACATGATCTACGAGCTACCTGATTTAATTTGATCCCAAACCCAATGAAAATGAGCCTCCAAAAGACTGTCTTATTTAAAAGACAAAGTAGTAAACAAACAACCAATCACGGTGGTCGAGACAGGTCGCAGATGGTGGCACAGTGTGAGCTGGCATGTGGAAGGATTTTTTATCTATGGACCTGCAAAAATTAAATATAACCACAGTGTTAAGCTCAAACTGGGTGGAAATACAGGAACGAACACACACACACACACACACACACATACAAACACACAAACATACACACATACACACACACACACACACACACACACACACACACACACACACGCCTCAGGTCTGGTTTCGGGCCAAAGCAGGAAGCTAACTTTCTCCTCCGGTGGGTGCAGTGCGGGCTGATGACTCACACACACATTAATCTTTCTGGCTTTGCTCTCCAGCAGCAGCAGCAGCAGCAATAGCAGCAGCCAAATGGAGTTTTACAATAAGAAAAGTACAAGCGGTGCATTTTACCTCCCATATCTTTCTTCACAAATCCATTTTTTTTAATTATGTCGCTTGTGTAAATACAGGCAGGTGGTAGGAGAGGACGGTGCGGGACAAGAGGAATGCATAAAGAGTTGGAAAAGATGCAGAGGAGGAGGAGGAAAATGAGAAAAGAGGTGGAAGTGGAGTGAGATGAGGAGAGATGGAGAGAGAGAGGTAGAAGGAGGAAACCAAAGGGGTGGAAAGAATAGAGCTGTCAAGTGTGAGAACCTATTTTTATTTGGGTGCCCATCCTTCATGGAAGTAAAGTCCCATTCGTTTTTTTCCCCTCATACAAAATGTTACATGACTCACAGTTGGAAACTCTCCTGGTTGAGTTGTCAGTATAAACGATGAACATTCAGGCACTGATAAAGATTTGAACTTGATCATGTATTGATTTCATGTATTTTCCATTCATTCTGTATGAAATGATGTCAGGATGATGTGACTCATTTGGTTAAAAACACATTATGCAGTGTGTGCGGACTTGGCTCAACTCCCAATCCGGTCCTACCTTTGCTGTATCAGCGAGTGAAAAAGCTAAAGATTGCTGAGAAAATGGGTAACATATTATACAGTTTAAATCAGTTCATTTTTGGATTCTGGGTCAATTCTGCATAAATTCGAGAAGAATGACAACGTGTTTGATCCATAATTTCGACTCAGAAATGTCTGGCATTTGTTGCTACTTTGATTCACCCCTTTGACTGAATCCTACCTCATAGCAACAGTAGCCAAGGCTCAATGGGTAATGTGGTATTTAGAGCTGTCAATGACAAAATGATGGCCGAAACACGATTTCTCAGAAAGTAGGTTCAAATAATTAAAACTCGTGGCCACAATATAAATATAGAGGATTGTTACTATATCCAGGGAAGGATGTGAAGGGGCAGTTGAAGGAGGAGGAGGAAGTCTAGGAGGAAAAGTAAGTGAAGGAGATGGAGTAAGGGGGAAAAAACACAGTCACTTACTGGTGTGGTTATTGTATCGATCTATATAGTACAAGTAGTGGATGGCTCTGTTCTTGGCCTGCACACACACACACCAACAGAGGAGAGAGGAAAGTTAACACTGTCATTATAATTAACACTTCAGCTGGAAAGCCAAATTGGACAAATAATGGACGTATTAATAGGGGGAATACAAATATTATTATATACAAAACACAAGGGACTTTCCTTGTTGCCTTGTGGGACTGCTCTGTGATGAAACCTTTAAATCAACATATACTGAATCATATAGAAGAGGGTAGGTGGATTTGCATCTCTAAGGGCCCCTGTTTAATTTTACTGTGTAATTTTGTCTGGATTGAATCAAATGCAGGAAAATATGTCATATTTTAAAAGTTACAACAGAAATCTGAAGGGAACAAACATCAGTTAATTAATCTACATAATAACTCAGTTTTACTCAGTCTAAATTCTGTTTCCACCCGGGCAATCAAATTCTGTTGAAAACAATTACGCTCATTGTTATTTTACTCCATTTACATTAAATTAAAAAAAACAAAAACAAATATCCAACCCCTAAAGACATTACAAATTCCACAATGTGAGGATATTAACACAAACACTGACTGACTAATTATTTTGCCTGTGAATACAAACAAGTCTGTGGTCTTACCTTTCGCAGAGCTGTGTGTCTGTCTGTTGCTTTACCCAACGCAAACCCTGGTGGGAGGGAGGGCAGTCAATTTTAAAACATCTCTGACAGCAGAGCAATGAACACAGTCAGACCACACTGGTTCGTTATTTATTTATTTATATTAGAAATGCTGCCAATTAAATGTTTCACATGTTGTTAAATTACTGATATTGATTATGAGTCTTCATGAACACTGTGACATGATGACATTTTATATAAAGCAATTCTAACTGAGTCTGTAATGAGACACTGAAGGCAGGTGAACCTCAGGAGTGTGTAAAGGCTTTCCTCAGCATTTTCTTTATTTTGCTGCTCCTGAAGAGTGTGAAAAGTGTCAAAAACATTTCCTGAACTCCTCCATATCTACAGAGAATGAGAAAGGTCTTTTTCAACTTTTGCAAACACCCTGAAGCTGTCAAAGTCATTTTTGGTTCTGTCCCATGATTTCAGAAACCAAGAGGATATTTTTTTTTTTCCCAAACCAGTTTTGGATTTAAAATACCTATGCCTATTCTTCAAATTGGTCCTCAAAATATATTATTATTCATGTCTATTTATATAATTTTAAAGATAAATTGGAGTCAGAGTAATGACTTATAATCAGCTGTCAAACCTGCTGCTCCTTTGCCATTTCCCACAGCGACCAGACAGCTGATGGACCTCTTCCTGCCCTCTTTCGCTGTCATGTTGAACACACTCTTCACCTAAAAGACATCAAACAACAATACATAACATTAAACAACATTATTTCTTGTCTAAGTACGTTAGATTTTTTTTCCCTGTTTCCATAAACACATTTTTTAAAATTTAATATTTTTACTTAAAACGTAATATAACACTACAACAATCTGCTAAAGCATATCTGTGTGTCAATCCAGACCAAAATGCCTGTCCAGATTAAAGTGACTTTCATCGATCTGCTAGTAAACAGAGCACATGCTCATCTATCACATATACAGCTGCTTGTCCTCCATCGTCCAACCATGCAGGCTGATTAACTACATGTAATATGACTTTTAAAATACCAGGGGGCAGCATTGGTACACTACAAAGAGAAGGAGGGAGTGTATGAAAGGGAGATGAGAGATAAAATGTGAGGAGGAAGAAGGTGCAGTGGGAGGATAGGTGACGAAATAAAGAGAAGAGAGGAAACAAGAAAAGGAATGAAAACCAAAGACAGGAAAAGAAGGGAACAAAAAGAAAACAACAGAAAACAAAGAGGGAGAGAAGAGGAGGAGTGGCATGACAGAACAGCAGACAATGAAAGGTCTCTGTCTGGGAGACAATAATAGTTAACGTCAAAAGAATCACAAGCTTGTTTTAGTGTATTCACGGGTTCCAGAAACCAGGAGTCCACCATACTTGTGGGTAAGGATTCGACATTCAGCTGTGATGATTATGGTTTGGGTAAGAGGCTAGGGGAGGCATTATGTCAATGACGGGTCCCCACAAAGATAGGTGCACAGGGATGTCTGTGTGCACGTGATTACACGCAAGCATGTGTATGCAGTATGTAAGTGTGTGTGTGTATGTGTGTGTATGTGTGAAAGAGAGAAAGAGACACTGAGTAAATATATGAAGAAAAGACAGTGTGTTGTACTGTGGAGTGTGAGCATATGAGTGAGTGTGTGTGTGTGTGTGTGTGTGTGTGTGTGGTGCCTTGATAACAGATGAAGAAACTGCTGACTCCTAAAAGAAAACTTTACTGAAGAACTGTACAAGTCTCTCACACACACACACTCACTCACACACACACACACACACACACAACACACACACACACACACACACACACAGCAGCATTCTTCATTTGTTTTTGGCCACTTCAGGGCAGAGGTCCACAACAAGCTGAACATCACACACTTTTGACATATTATTACTAAACAAAGTTGTTATGGTTGATGTGATAGCAAACTGTTGCCTGTAAATGCATTCAGAAAATATGAAGCAACATCAATATGTATTTCAAAATGTGTTTATAGAGACCTGGTGAATCTAAATTCAACACTCACATTACTTTTTGCTCTGTTTTGGTCTCCACCAGCTGCCTCTTCTGTGTCATAATGCCCCATTATGTTTACCAGTTAGTCTTTAACTGTGTGTCTGCTGTTTGGTGCTGGGCAGATTGTGTACAATTAGTTTATCAGAGCTTTGCTGCTGCTTCCTGCTGTGGTTGGACACAAGGTTGATGAGAGTGAACCAGAATGGTAAACTATGAGCTGAAAGAAGCTAAAATGCTTTGTACAGCTGAGGTAAAGTGTTGACTCAGGTGCTAATTCTCTGTTGGTTCATCACCCTGAGCAACTGCTTCACATTACATATCTTGATCACTGTCATATAATTATGATTAGTGCAGCTTTAAGTAAAATATACATAAGATGTGAGTTACAGTACAGTAAAATCTAAATAGTTCTGAGTCAGAGACATGGTACACAGCTTTAATCATTTTGCTGTGTTAGAATGACTTTGCTGTCTTATTGTGGTGTTTTGTTTTTGTTTTATGTTGTGTTTTGTTTTTTTTTTTTTTTATTGTTATTTTGAGCTGATTGTGGTGGTGGTTTACTGCATTCAGCGCTATTGTGAGTTAACAGTATTCATCTGACAGCGCATCTACTATTCTATACAAATACAGGAATATCTGCTGTATATTTATACAGTGAGGTGGGAAGACGAGAAGTGATAATACATTCAATAATATCCATCATCTAATGTTTATTTATTGTGTAGAAAAGATGTAAAAACAAACATGACTTTTATTACTTTGGAGATTTTGAAGTCCTCGACTGCTCTATGTTGTGAGTGTTTAAGAGACGTGGGAAGACAGTAAGTAAGAGAAATGGGTTAAATTAAGAAAGACTGATGCAGAATACTGAAGATAAAAAAAAAAAAGAAAAAAGAAAAACAATGAGTGAGTGAATAAATCCATTCTGCCCACTCTTTAATAAGGGACATATTTAACTCTAAGGGGAGCTGCCACCAGTCCTTGCACCTGAACTCTCCTCATCCTGACTGTCCAAGTAGACCAGAACGTACACGCCCTGGTTTCTCAAAGAAGTTGCCTTGAACCAAAGATAAAGCTTTCTTTCAAACTCTGAAACCACGAATTCAAAACACAGTGAAAATAAATGTGCTAATGTCTCATCTTGTAAACAAAAAGGAGAATCTGATCCAGGTATGCTATGTTGTCGCTATGTTTATGTTTATGTTATGTTCTATTACCCTGTGTCTTTTTTTTTTTTCCTATGGGTGGCCTGTACAGGGACCACCAGCAGCCCTTCTGGGACTTATCTGGGCCAGAAAAACAAAACACAGTTCACCTCGGCGCTTTCATCCCCGCCAGAGAGCGCAAGTGACAGAGTGGTGCTGAATTTCAGCTGAGGCAACTTCAAAGTCAAGATCTGCCTTCAGCTCCTCTAGTTATGTAACACACACATTTCAGTAAAGGGTTTATAATTTGACTGCAGGGCCACAGCAGAAGGATTGGGGTCAGGGCAGCAGCAAACACCAAAACTCTGAAAACACAGCCAAACTGCAGCGCACAGCCTGCACGCGCACGCACCGCACACGCACGCACACACACACACACACACACACACACACACACACACACACACACACACACACACACACACACACACACACAGAGTAAGGTCTCTCTACTAGGTCCTAATACTTTAAACATTTTCTTATCTTACTGTGGATACACACAATGCTGTTAATGAACAGCGTACAAAATAATTACTAGCTATTTTTATAACTAAATACATAATATATACACACAACATTATGCTTATACACTATGGCTGCAGAGCTGTAAAGGAAGGCAGCAGCATATCCTCATATTCTTGTAGTCAAGTATGAACATTGGTGAGAATAAGGAAACTCTCTGCCTCTGCAAAGATCCCGACCAGATGGGATCTCAAACGCTGTTTTTGTGAATCAAAATTCAACAAGTTATCACACTTCAATGTGACTTGTAGCTGCTTGCAGCCAGTTTGTATCAGAAGTGTGCGTAAATGTCTCCGGTGATGTTGAGCTTTCTGCTTTATGTTCCTCGTTTTGAAGGTGAAGATGCAGCAGTTTTTGGACGAACATTAGCTGGGAGAGCAGATGGGCTGAGTTTGTCTCCGCCGGATGAGCGACAGCATGGCGGTGGGAGGATGCTTCTAGCTCGCTCTCACTTCTGTTTCATCTCTTATTTTCTCAATCTGTTGCTGCATGCCTCCCTATCTGTATCCTATCCACACTCTGCAGTGCAGGGGAGGAGTTTTCACCACATGGAACCAGAAGGCAGTGAGAGAGCACAAACCTACGCCAACATTAAACACTTCTCTGACTTACTGTTGCACAACTTCACATCACTTCTTTCACTTGGATTTGAAGTTGATATCTTGACCCTAGCAAACACACTGAGTAGTGGCAGGAGTTTATTTACTCCTGTATAACTGAAACAAATTCTGACTACATACACTACAATCACTTTATCTGTGCTCATAGCTTACTTATTCTTATGAGCTGCACTGTTATGTTTATATATCTTAGTATTTAGTTCACAGATTTATGATCATTTTCTCAGTAGTTACTGGATTCACACAGCTATGTATAGTTTATGTTAACCTGTGTGGGAGCACTAAATGTGGATCTACTTTATGTTTCTTCAGCTTGAGCATTAACATTTATACATTACGATGGTGTGTTATTAAACTAACTTCAACTTAAAGCAGACTTGTGTTCATCTGTCCATCTCTTATCAAACATCAAACATGAGGTCATCCTCCTGTTTGACCGACCAACAACGCTGCTCATGCTCTTCTTCCTGTGCGAAAGTTTTGTCACATTAATCCTGACCTAAACGTCACTGTGCTGTTTGTCTCACAACATACACAAACTCTTTTATGCCCAACATTGTGACATTTTGCCCTGATGACTACGCTGAAGCAAACACACAGTGTGTTGACATGATCACTCTCTTAGCCAAGTCTAATGATCGATACTGTCACTAGATGACCACACAATTACCTCACTCATTAGATTTATGGCCTTTAGTGTGTAACATTATGCCTCTGCTCCTTCCCCCTAATGTTATGTTTACCAACCAATTAAAACACTGGTGCTATTATACTTATTCTGGTAAACGTTGCTTAATTTGTTGGTCATGTAATTGTATTGTGTTTATGACACTTGAGATGTATGAACAATTATCTAATTATTCAATGGCTGAAATCTCACCATCAAAATAAAAGTCTTTCTAAGGTTTAAGAAGTCCTGCTGACTCATTAGAAAATGTGCACATTACGTAACTGATTCCAATGCAAGTGAAATTCTTACATTAATAATCAGTTTGTTTTCACTGAAAAACAGTCACAGTGTGTGTTTAATTTAGAAGATGTTTCACAGATCTCTGGTCCCTGACCTGCTGGCACTGAATCTGGTTAAGAGAAATAGCCAAAACCTGAGAATACATTTGTGAAGCTAATTATGACCACTGAGCAGAAATGCAATCATCACTGTTGGCTCAGGAAAACCATTTATCAATCATGAAAATGACTCAGAAGTCTGTGTGTGTGTGTGTGTGATTGTGTGAGTGAAAGAGAAACAATAAGACAAAAACATGTTTAACTGATGTGGACTTGTTTGTTTGTTTATCTTTTTCCACATAGTTCATACACTCTATGGGAAATACTGACTGTGTTTAAGTGTAAATAAATATCTTACAACAACAGATTGGAATTCTCACATTTAACTGAAACTGCTGCATTTTGCTGCAATTTAGAATCAATTTAAGTGAATACACAGGCTTTATGATAAATTAGCTCTTGAGTCATTTCAACAGCTCAACATTTCCTGCAATAAAAACTTCTTCACTGTATTGTCCACTGAAGTAAGTATTATTTGTGTACAATTCTGTATCACAGTCAGTGCATCTATATCTACACAACACTGTCATAAGCTAAAACATGCATATGTTGTTATGTAAATCTAAGAACTTTTGCTCTCCTCAGTTGGGCCTAAAAGTTAATAATAATCATTTAGTGAGCAGTGGCTAAAATTGACTCAGATAAACATTCTGTTCCTAAATGAACTCTTCTGGAAGACAAGACAAACTACTATGAATGTGCTCTAATGAACCGTGTGCTCTTGGGTCAACTCTAATGAACCCAAATAAATACAGACAACCATCCTGTTACTGATGAAAGTTGTGCCACTAGATTAACTTTCATGAGCTGTATTTCAGCACTGTCTGATGTGATGGAAGACTGCAAGCTTTTATATTTTTGAATAATTGAATTGATATTGAAATTCTATTAACTTAATTACTGTCAGTTAAGTGGCCATCTTTGATGCTGTTTAGACAATCACAATATCAAACACAGTTGGAAAAGCATCATTAACTTAAAAATGCTCTTAATGGGATTCCTGCAGCAGTGGTAGCTGCAGATTATTTCTATTCAAACTGCACATAAAGATGAGAGAGGATATGAGCTGCTAATAGCCTATGTCATAAGTGTTGCTTTTAACAAATTATTAATCAAGCTGTATTAATGCCCTTTATGTGAATTTCACTTCAGATATTAAGTGGTCCACATGCCCTCGTAAGCTCCACTTAGCTGTTAAAGCACCTAATCTAATCGAAAGTTCTTGCAAAGTTGCTCTCATCTGGCTTGCTCTCTGTTTACTTTTGGCAAAACTTTTCAAGGTTGTTGAGTTCAGGGAAGGGTGAGATTAAAAAAAAAAAAAAGACAAAAACCCCTGTTCTGACACTGACGACATTCCATCTCTGTTAATGAAATCACCGAATCCTGTCCAAGTGGCTGCTGTACCTGGAGAGAGGCCATGAACATCACTTTTCTCTCTGTCGCTCTAACTCTCCTCCCATTCTTTTCTCTACTGTTACCTCTGCTCTCGGTCATCCCTCGCTCTCTTCCTCATCCCTCTGAGGTCCAAATGATTGCACTTCTTACTGAGACTGTGCCAGAGACGTGTGCTTTAACTTAATGGAAATTTTTAGGATGTAGTTTGTAAATGTTATTGTATTGGATTAAATGATACATTATGGTGCATGTATTTTATTTGACGTTTCTCTGTACTCCACTCTTGCGTACCCTCACCTCTACCTAAACCTGCATAAATCCTTTTTTTGACCACCTGGAGACAGCACAACAAGCTGTAAACACCTTAAGTTACTGTGTCTAACACGTTAACAAACAGTTTCTTATTTGCAAATTCAACAGACACGAAGCAACATTAGCATTTGTTTGGAGTTATATTTCTGACCAACTCTCTTTTTACCTCTATTATGGTTTCCACCAACTTCTGAGTTGGAACATCTGATTTGTTAGTAGTTAGAGTGGGTTTATCAGAGTTTGTTTGGGCACAACAGCCTCCCGCTGCTGGAAACAACGCTCACGAAGGTGATAAGACTGAGCCGAAACAACAAAGTTGTGGGCTGCAAAACCAAAACAAGGGACTTAAAGGGGCTAGAAAGCTTTGTAGATGAGAGTGCAGCTGTTGATTCAGGTGATACACATTTAAGTTGCTTGATAATTTGACTGCTGCCATTACCTGAGCTACATCTTATTTTTATCTATTTTATTAACATATACAAATTGAGGCACCTATCCTATAACTGCTCAGTGAGCAAAACCACTCAGAATGTTGCCATGTATACTGTATAACCTAGCTTTTTGACTACCAAATCTCTCTTTGCACATGAGAAAGTTTACATAATCACCAACTACTGCTGCTGAACACATAAAAATTAAGGTGACATACATTTGAAGTTGTGTAATTATTCCATTATTAAATATAAATTTCAGATTTAACAATAATAATCCATACTTATCACACATAAGTGATACAAAATCCCACATAAAAAATGTTTCAGAGAAGACATAAGCTTTTGGATTACCCAGAAGAGTAACCATTTTAGTCGATACAATCAATACATTTTTGGGACTGACTAAGATGGGTTCATAGCACTGGGAAATGTCAAGTAGAAAAATCTGGCATTGAATGTCTGATCAGATTCATAATAAGACTAATGATTTAAATAATAATTTTGTTCATTATAAACTTTATCATTCAGGCAAAGTATGTGGGTCTGACTGTGTTTAGATAAAATGTTTAAAAATTGTGGCTTCATTTATTAAATGATATTATATTCCTCAAATTAATGTACAGAAAAAAAAGTTTGTATTGTGATTGGTGCTGAAAATAAAGTATCGTTTGGGGAATAGTATGTGGTTGATTTCATGAGAATTCTACATTATATATTGGAACAGGCATACTGAATTATTAACTTTCTCTACAGTTTAAGGCAATTTTATTATTAATGGCACGCCATCTACCATTTTCTCTCCTCACATTCCTCTCACCTTCTAACTTCCTAACTCACTCACACAACTTTTCCTCCATCTCACCATCGCTTCCACCCTTCCTCAGCCCTCTGTCGCCCACCCTCCCTCTCCTCCTGCTGGATGTGTTCACTAATGGCATGCCGGCATCGTCGTCCTTGGGAGACAAGCCTTTTTATTCCAGTAAGCCTTTTTCATTTCATTAGGCCTGAATTTATAGTGGTGCGCACGCGCACACACACACACACACACACACACACACACACACACACACACACACACACACACACACACACACACACACCCCGATACAGAAACGTGTGAGTGCACACACACACACACATACAGATATATTTATAGAAGGAGACGGCACCATAAAAGCATCCGTCAGTTTCCAAGGGGGAGCCTAGAGTCTGTGACACCACTCTTATTTATGCAAGCAGGAGGGCTGGGGAAGACTATTAATGTAAGACAGACAGACAGACAGACAGACAGACACAGACACAGACACACACAGACACACACACACACACACACACACACACACAGTGATTGAAACTAATAGGAAAAAAACCAAAATAAAACACATGAGTGATGCAAATAAACTAAGGTTATATTGAAATCAGACCTCTGATGTATCAGTATACAGCAGGTTAATACTTGTATATACTGATCTCTTTCAGGTGTGTATGTGTGGGTTGATGTACAGAACATGGATCAGACTATATTATGTGCATGTGCATCTCTTTGCAGATTAATGTGTGTGTGTGTTAGGCATATACACATCTGTGTGTTTCTGCGTGTGTGTGTGTGTGTATGTGAGACCTTGTGGTATTAACCCCATTAGTTTAGCAGGGTCCATTAGCGGTAATTGGATTAAGGTAAAATACCCCACGACAGAGAGAGAATCGAAATGAATGGGGTCTGCCCATACAGCTTATTGTACCTCCCTCTCTCACACTCACACACTCACACACACACGCACATAGCAGCATGTGCATTTGAGTGTGTTACTGATGAGAGCCCAACACTGGACAGTGGCTGGTTCGACTACTCGGCTTCTGTTTTTTTTAATGTGCAGATTTAGTCTTTCATTGGCAGCGTGGTGAGACTTTTTTCAGCACAGTCCTTCTTTATTTTAGTGAAATCAAATAAGGTTGGTTCTCTGCCTTTAAATAAGACTTTCCTCAAAATGAAACATCCCTAACTGCCAAGTGTATAACCTAATAACCATGCTGATTCTTCTTTAACAAGGTCTAGGTTGCTGTTTACTGTAGAAATCAGATTTTTTTTTGTCAGAGTAAACAGCAGTTAGATACAGTGTCTTCCCATTGAAAGAGTACCCGCCCCTCTTGTGCTAATACCACTGCTTTAGAGTTGATTAATGTTTTTTATATTTGCTTTGCATCAAATACTAATGCAAATTTGACCTTTTCAAAATGACTCTGTTTGGCGTCAGGGAGCGCTAAAGCACTGCAGCTGAAATGTGGTGCTCAACTGCTTCTACCCTTGCTCAGCAAATTTGCCTACAACCCCATCAATGTGTACATGCCACACTGGATTTTCCACCATTTTGAGTTTCTTGAAAACAGTTTCCCCCTCTGAGGCTTTCTGCATAATTATTCTGTACAGTCAGATTTAGTTAGAGGACAGCAGTAAAACCAAACACACTGGAGTTTCCTGGTCCTCCCTGCACAGTGCTTAACTGTCAGTGCAGCTGTGATTTCTGCTTTTATCTGAATGATTTAAAGAGTGAGTACATGTCTAAAGAGCCAATTGACTTTTGCCTGTATAAAACAAGTTAACAAATTAGCACCTGTGTATTAATGTTTTATCAATAATAAAAACCTTTCACAACATATCAGTCACAACTATTTCAACCTTTTAGCAACATGATGAAGAGCAAAGGGTGGGATGTGGAGAGCTGAGACAGGATACATTACATTAGAGTAGAGCACAGCCGATACAGGATTTTGAAGGCTGATGCCAATTTCAATATTTTCTTCTCAATATTTTACATTCTAATAAGGATCCCTTACATTTAGTTGCTGAAGAGTTCTGCCCAAGATATGCACTGAGCAGGGCATTATGCAGCTTAAAAATAAACCTGTTTTACTGTTCAAAAATAGTACACAGTAAACTTGGAACGACTCTAATTCTTATGTATTCATTTATCCAGTACTCTTTTATTTATATCTATATGATGCAAGCTGAAGGAAAACATTTTCCAGCCACAGTTTATGCCGTTGTTTAATAACATGCCATCTTTAATGATGCAGAAACAAGACAAACAGGAACAGGGAGGGGGGAGTGTCTGCATCAACTTGTTGTTTAGTTGTCTCAGTCTGCACACTTTTATTTCTGGTGCTTTTCTGCTACTCTAACAACCTCTCTAATATTACCAATATAGCCAGCTATTTGAAATGTAATGGTCAGATATTAGCTATGGGGTTAGCCTTTATTCTGAGAGGGCACCAGCTTTAAACTTGTCTAACACCACTGGTATAAAATCTTTGTTGTTGCGGATGTATTTACCATTATGTCAATTAGGCAGACAGAGTATAATGCTATTAGCTGGCTTCCATGAGCCATAGTAGTGGCTAGTTCTGTGGCTAACTAATTTAGCAACAGATACACTAAAAGCATGTGTCTTCTAGTGGCTGTCGATGCCACTGTTCATTTACTTGCTAGGGCTAGTTTTACTGACTATTTCACAAATGCACCCATATTCAAGTTTGTCAATGGGCTAAAGCCTACACCAGTCACAAAAATGCTTACAAACTGGGCTATAGCAACACTAATAATAAAATAGCCCAAGCACCCATCTTTGGCTTTCCATTATCCATCCATTCATTAGCTTTCCATCTTGTCACTCATCAGTCATTATAAATACCAATACTATTTCACCCACAATTAGCTTGAATCGGGTGATAAAACTGGCATCAGTCTGGCTCTGCATTACAGTCCTTGATTTCAACAACTTTGAGAGTCAGAATGTGTGATAAAACAGCAGCTATTAAAATAATCATCAGTCAATATCAAGTGAAAGGATTTTATTCAAACTGTCAAAAATTTGCTCATTGAATTAAAACTTGACTGATGTGACAAATTTGTTGTAGTTTAATGTGTTTGTTTACTGCATGATAACATTTTATTCAAGACTGAATGCTGCTTTCAATGTAGCTGTTTAGTCTTATGTGTTGACTAAGTATTTATGAGGAGCAGCATCCCTGGATAGTTTTTTTTCTTCAAGGCTATCTGACAAGCGGTGTTTTGGAAAAATAATTAACCTGACATATTAGTTTTGACTGAATATATAATTTTGAAAAATAAATGACATAAATGAAAATAAAAGCTGTGATGTAGCGTTCTTCAAGGTCCAAATTACATTACAAAAACAGCAGCTGATAATTAAAGCCTCTATATTTGTGTATGTCAGGTTACACTCACCTCAATGATGCGTGAATCAAAGTCCTCATAAGTTTCTGTGGAGAGAAAGGGAAAGAAAGAGGTAAGTAAAAAGCTTTTACACACAAACACGTTTTGGCACAGGCACGCACACACAGTCACAGACACCATAAACAGATTAAACCAGGCTCTCGCTAGCCTAACAAATACCCAGAAGCCCTTGCAGTAGTGTAACGAGTCGACACTTTTCATTGTCAGTGACCTCTGAAGGATGTTAGTCTCCCAGCAGCAGCCTGTTCACTTCTAACCAATTAACAACAAACAAAGGAGAGCTGACTCAAGGGCTCGGAGGAGAACACACACACACACACACACACACACACACACACACACACACTCGTCAGCTGGGACATTAGCCCACCATCTGTAAGAAACTAAACCTGATCAGAGACAAGCAACCTAGTTACAGCTCTCTGCACATCACATTCACTAAGCCCCGTGTGTATTTGTGTGTGAGTGAGAGTGACAGACAGTGTGCGTGTGAAGGGAAGTGTTTGTACATGTAGGAGGGGAGAGCGCGAGTGTATTTCACGGTGTGAGAGAGCTTGTTAGCACAGGAGCGAGAGAGAGGGAATATCAAGAGGAAATGAGGGGGGAAAAAAAGGAAACTAAAGATTATGCGATGGAAGTGAATAAGAGACTGAAGAAAGAAGGAGAAAGAAGCGAGAAAATGCGCTTTGTGACTACAGAGTCTCTCATCTGTCAGCAGTTTGAGGCAAATGGGCTAAACTCAATTCTGACAGCAAGGACCAAGATTTAAGCATGTAATAAGGCTGGGAATAGGAGGCTAGCAGCTCCATTGGTAGATCCACTGGAATTAAGCAGCAGCGTTCCTCAGAGTTTGCAATAAAGAGTTGATTAGGCAGGAGATGCACCTTTATGGGCTTCAGACACTGTTTACAGCTTTCTCATAGAATTGCTTCTTATTTTCAAATTTGTCCATTTACATCTTGACACAATTACAGTACTGTCCTATATTATTAATGAAAGCTCCTCTGAAACTGCATTTAGATTTTCAAAATGTCTCCATTGAAACCAAGAGGCATTAAAGTCATAAAGGGATACGAGTACAGTCGTGTCCAGTTCTACATTTTCAATACCAGTGTTCGCACCAGACCAATGACAGAAAATGCACAAACACTTTTAGGCTCCCTGTGAAAAATGCACAAAGGAAATATAGGAGCTGCTCACAGTGACACAACATTAAAACAACTTCTGGATGGTGGAGAAACAGCTCCTGGGACAATTTAAAAAACAGAAATCAATGATGGCAAGTACATTGGTTTCTTTTATAGTGACTGCAAAAACTACATACTATAAAAACCACTACGTAGTAGCTGCTGTACAGTTAGTATGTAGTATGGAATTTGAATAGGGTTGGTTTTTTGCCCCTTCATTTTCACTAAACCGTGCATTCAACTTAGCAATCCATTCACACGCATTTATTACTTTGTGTTAACGGTTTATCAATGAATTTGCTTTGTTTGCAAAGATTTCAATACTAATATTTCTTTTACTTTATGACTCCCAGGGGCTACATAGATTTTCCTGCTTGAGTTAAAATGGCCACTGTGGGAAAGGTCTACTGTTTTCCTTACTAAATCTCAAACAGAAAACCTCACAGGTGCTGTTTTTCTCTGCCTGCCGTCAAAGTTAATCTGAACGGTTAGGTTTGCCTCACCTAACTCAATTACAAGGCAATAACAACAGTATATCAAATGGAAAGTGAAGTAAAAGAATAACAGGACTAAGAGTCCACAGCGATGTCAGCTGCTCTGTGAGGCTGCACTAAGCTCTCAATGACAGCGCTGGCACGTTGGTGTTTAGCATGGAAGCATGCTAATATTTGCTAATCAGCACTGAGCACAAGTTAGCATTTGTGGACCAAAGTAGTGAACTGACGAATCAACATTTCAATGAAAAAACAAGAGTCTGGTCATTTAGGTTCAAGAACTGAGAGAGGAGAGAAGACAAGGCTGCGTGGGAGGGAAGAAGGGAAAGGAGGAGAGAGGAAAAATGGGTTGAGAGACGGGAGGAGAGAAAGATGAGAGTGTAAATCTGAAAGGAAATGACAGGGAGGAAGGATGGGAAAGAAAGACAGACTGACAGAAGAGAGAAAGGGACAACGAGAGAGGAGGAGAGACAGTTGAGGACAGGAGATGGAGGAAAGAGAGGAGACAGTAGATTAGCAGACAGAGACAGAAAGAGAGAGAATAAAAGGTGTGAGACAGAGAAAGAGAGTTCTGACAGACAGAAAGTGTGACATGGAAAGTCAGGGACACAGAGAGAGAGAATGAGACGAACAGAAAGAGGAGGATATCTTTCTAAATTAGGAAATTGTCCCACTTGACACTTTGGTCGAATTCTCATCTTCATCAGTCCTAATGGGCCACCATACTGGCCTGTCACTCTCTTATTCCCTCTAACACAAAGCAGCACATCCCTTATTACTCCTCTGTTGCTTCTTCCATCCCTTCTTTCTCCATCACTGCAGTCATCATTGTGTCTTCCCATCCCACACCACTCAGTGTGTGTGTGTGTGTGTGTGTGTGTGTGTGTGTGTGTGTGTGTGTGACAGTGAGTTGTCCCTCCGAGACCTGCTGTGTCATGATCTAGACTCATCATTACTTCTCCAGTCAGCACAGGAGCCGCATCTATATTTCCTCACAGGGTGTTAATGGAGATGTGCACAAATGCTGCGACTGTCGGCTCCGTCTGCTTGTGCTTTGTTCTGGATCAAGTAAAAGATAGATCCATTGATCTTATCTTTTTAAGTAGCTCAACTGATGCTCTCTATTACAGACTGAACAGCAGAATGTAAATATGATTACTTTTGTTTTATGGCTATGACTAGCAAGCAAAACCTCTCCAGTGCAAACAGTTTTCCATTGCCACCGTACACACTTACAAACTGAATAGTTAAATGTTCTCTGTTTTATATTACATTAGCTAAATATATCTGGGTTTTGGACTGTTGGTTGGACTAAAGATATTTGAAGATGTAGCCCTCACTGATGTTTTTCACTATCTTTGACATTTTACAGACTAGAGAAAATTCTCAGCAGATTAACTGAAAATGAAAGTAATTGTGGCAGCCCTTCTACATAACATGAGACACATTCATCTAGTGTTGAAGGGGTGTTATGACAGTCAAAAAGCTAAGTCCTGTAACCAATGTATCACCTTCACGTATAAAACTGGCTTTACTGCTTCAAAAACACACACGATTTACAATGTTTTTGTGTATTCAAAATTTGGATAAGTCTCATTAAGCTACTATTTGGGGTAGGTCTTAAGCATTTTCAGAGAGCTCTCGGGTTGTTTTAAGGTGTTTTTAGGTTATTATGCTGTTAACTTTATGACCACAGCTCTGTGGCATATTTTGCGCAGTCTGTCTGAAGTTGTTGGTCTGTCATGAACAGTAACTCCTACCTATTTTGGTCAGAAACAATATACAATGAGCAGGTCTGGGTTGTATTTACCTCCGTTAGGTCCAGGGTCAGGGGAGCCCAGGCTGGTGCCCCCCCAGGAGTTGCCCGTCCATCCTCTCTCCCGCTTCACCCTCATCTTCCTCTTCCTATCCCACTCATCCCTCTGACGCACTGCAGGAAAGACACAACCGGCACATTTAGCATCGGAGCCCTGAGAACATGCAACAGGCCCCCAGCTGACTTCAAAGAGCACGATGTGATAAACATCCAAGGTGCTATCTGTCATTGTCAAATTATCTGTGTAATTACTGTTAACAAATGAGATCACAGTGGAGACAAATTGGCAGCTTCTATCTCACACCAGTGGTGCTGTTGGTTCTTCTATCATTATCCATGCTGTTTCTTCCTGGTGACTCTTGAAAAAGACTCTTTTTCAGTGAAGTAACTGCTATTTGGCTTTGCTTGTTCAGTTTGTGTGTTTGTATGTATTCAGCGTATTCTGTGTCTGTACCTCGTTCAGCTTGCACCTCCTCCTGCTCCTCCTTGCCTCTTTGACTCATGGTTTGAGGAGCGCCATCCCTTATCATCGGAGCGTTCAGACCAGGCCACAGAAAACCGCCTTTACCTGTGCATTAAAGACACAGAAAGAAAAAAGGAAAAAGGGAGCGACAGCATGAGAGAGAGAGAAAGAGAGTTACATGGTGCAAGACAAGAGAATATATTGTATAGTACATACAGGGTTTCTAGACATGTCAGAAATTTAATTCTAAGATTTTAAAACTTGATATCTACAGTACTGGTCTTAAAAACACTGACTGAGTAATAAATTAAAAACACTGCAGCAAAACAGTTTCTTTAAAAAAAAAAAAATCACGTAACCACAGACGGAAGAGTAGGAATAGCAAAAGAGCGATAAATGAGAGTCACTTAGTTATAGTGAAAGCAAAGTAGAGAAGAGAGAGGCACAGAGACTGAGGCTGAATGAAGACTGAAGTTCATCTTAGAAGAAATGTGAATAAAGACACTCAAAACAGGAAAAGGGAAAACAGGCAGAGAGAACGAAGGGTTATTCCTCTCCCTAGTGGAGCAGTGTAATAAATTAATCAACATTAGTTTAATGAATATTCTAGTGCGTTGTGTCTATCAGATGCTTATTAGCATTAGTTTGACACACTAGTGCCGACCTCTGAACGGCAGAACACAACTTAACAGCAAGGAAGGAGAAATGTAAACACCTGTCAGCAAAGAAAATAATGTAAACAATCTGATTTTGTCTCACCTTCCCCAAGGCTCTGTCCTCGGTTCAGGTCTTTCTTCATTTTGCGCTTGGTTCTCTTCCCTCTGCCCTTCCTGGCTCCAGCACCCGTCTCTGCCAACACACCTTTCCACAGCTCCTCAGCCGTCACTGTAAACACACACACGCATACATATGAACTAACATAAACATGCTGGCTCTAACAATCAGTCACTTTTTTTTTTAAATCTTTTCTCCATTTTATTTGTATGACAGAAGAAGACAGAGAGAAACAGAGGGAAAGAATGTGAGATGTCAGCTAAATAGAAAAAAAAAAAACAGGTTTATCAGCAAGTGCTGTGCTTCAATACAAAGAATGATAATGTACATTCCATCATTGGTCTATTAAAAATCAGAAAACAAAAAAATCAACCGACTAATCAAGCAAAATAATCAGCAGATTAACTGGAAACTAGTTATGTAAAATAATACCATTAATAATTATTATTTATATAGCACCTTTCAAAACACTTTTATTTTTGCTTTACTGTAAAAACAGAGAATAAAATTAAGACTAGCAGCAGCCTCTACATTGAAAATCCCAATTAAAATTCTCCAAACGTTAGTCTTTACTTGTCTTGATACCACTTTCTTTCTCCCCTGACTGAAAAGCCAAAATGCTGCCAACATAGCAGATTTACAGCTTGATGGGGCATCCTCAGCTTCACCTGAGTCTGTTTTCTCACCTACTACACCTTCACAGCAGTGAGCTAGCTCCGCTGCTACTGATCTGTCCATTCCTCCCCACATCCGTATCATTTTTTATCTTTTGATCAGCAGTTTACTTGGTCATTTTAGGTGCACTAAAGCTTACTGGATATATGGACTCTGTGGCTGTAGCAGCACGAGTAAAGATGTCATGAAGTATACTGCTAGGACTGTAATAAAATACAATAACTTACTATTTGTAAAGACTGGAACTAAAGTGATATACTGTAGATCCAGTTTAAGACCTGTAGTATATCCACAGATTATGACCCATCTGACACTGTACATCAGTACAATAAAAGCAAAATAATACAACCAAAACTCCAGTGAGAGTAAATATTTAATGAGTCTTCACACCGTCAATGGAATATGAAAGAGTGTTGGTTTTCAGTGTTAAGTGTTTGACAGTGTGTATTCCTGTGATCACAATACAAACTGTGAGTGAGACATGTTGACAGACACAAAACATATAATTGTTTGAGATATGCTGCGGCAGGGACTGAGAATGAATACGACAAGAGAGCGAAGGGGGAAGAGAGACTGAGAAAACAAAGGAGAGAGGATGTTTTAAAGTTCCGTATACTGTGTGCCCATTTGAAATACTGTCATCAATCAGACATCTTGTCCAAACAGACTCCTCAGACATGCACCTGCATTTGTTGATGGGAAAATCACTTCCAACTAGGGCTAGGCGATATGGAAAAATAAACGATCAAATTTGTTTTGGTACAGCCCTTCTAGCCCCTGCTAGAACTTGGTGTGGCCAGCCCACATTTTCATCGCTGGGATGAAACCTTTTCAGGTGACTGAAAAAGATGTGTTGTTTCCCATTAGCGATAAGTTTTGTAGACCGTCTTAATCTGGGCTTTGTGGCTTTTAAAGTAACCAAATTACTTCCATATAATTGACATGGAGTGACCTTTCTTGTCATCAATTTCCTGTTTGGAGGATAATGCGAGTTCTCCACTCTCACTTTCATGCCTATATTTCTTTCTTGTCCATAGCTTTCTTTACCGCTGGTCAGCCCAACAATGCTTTGTGACAGGAAATGGGTGTGTAAAAACTGCTGCCTGACTGGCTGTTATGTTAATACCTGCCATGTGATAAGTTATGATCTCGGATTGAGGTTGTTTTAACACCCAGCCCTACTTCCAACATACGCTGCATGGCCACAAGTATGTGGCCACCTGAACATTATACCCATATGTAACGTGTGGGAGGGACCGATGACATTGGTGACACTAAATACTGGGGTTTGAAGAGTAAACAACACCACTATTTTGTTGCAGCTGCAACTTGGAGCCACAGACAGAACTGTCAAATCCCATTTGAAACAAACTTGCTAATGATTTTGTGAATCAAACGAATGTATAAAACCAAAATTATGGTTAAAGGATAGTGGCTCTTTTAGGTGAGTAACTGATAAATGATGATGCTTTTGCTCCACTATGGGGACAAGTCATTTTGGAAATAATATTTTTTATTAACTTACACTTGTTGAAGAAGCTGCCATGCCTGGCTTGCTGCCATGCTGTTGCAGGCAACGGTGGAAGTGCTGGGTTTCTTTGGAGAGAGGCAGCTGAGGCTCGACTTGCAAACTGGGATACCTGAGCTGCTCCCACAACGGTGCGGAGTGGTGCAACGCCTGAAACAGAGACATAGACAGAGACATCCACCACAGGATTGAGAGATGTATTAAAAAAAAAAACCTTCTAATTACGTTAATTGGCTAATTTATGAGCAAAGGTTTTACAAACAAACATGTTTATGACGTTTTTTAAAACAATACTGAGACAGCAAGAAAAGCAGAGGTTGCTAGAAGTTGAGATTTCACTGAGATAAAATACTTTTCCGGTTATGAGTAGGTATGTTGTAAATATGCCGACTTAAACCACGGACTTAGACACTGCATAACTAATCTATAAAGTTATTTTCTCAGTGCCCTCTACATTTAATAATAATCAGGGCAACATTAGATTGAAAGAATTTTGAATAGAGTTTGGTTGGGGACAGGCATACATCATTTCAAGGCTGCTTGGGAGTCACCAGCTCTAATATTTCTATTATGTCCTTAAATTACAATAGTTAGACGATTAAAAATGATAATAAATAGGATAAACATTAACATAAAAACGATTAGAGAGCAGCTGACACACGTGAGGATCACTCGGGTTGTACATCAGACACAATGCCGGAGAGTATCATCAGTTTTGATGTAAAAGTCTAAAATCCAAATCCAAGTCAATGTTATTCGTAACTGTAGGCTAATTATAAATCCTGACTATGCTGAAAACTAAGTCATTAGCATGCGGTTTTTTTTTTTTTTTTTTTAATCATGCACTGCCCCGCAGCAATGACAGGATGATCCCGGGTCAGAAAACAGACCTGCCAAGAACCGGTCACACTTAAACATAAAACAAAATTACTGTAAACATACTCCTATGTACACACTGTACAGGTTTAACGAAGCTGTGGAAGGTAAAAAAGGTAAAACACTCCACCTCCAACTGTGATGCGGAGGGCACAGCACACCCGTATAGTCGCCGCCATGTTGGATATGTGGGGTCCTACAGAGGACAACAAGGCATCTGTACTGTGCCTGTTGAAAAATGGGGTGAATCCAGAGGTTCTGCGTTTTTGCATTTTTTTCTCCTTTTTAAAAAATTAAATTGTACTGTATTTTACTCTTATTTACTTATTTATTTATTATTTGGTACAATGCATACCCTAGATATATACCGGGTAGTTTAAATAGAAGTAACTCCACCTCAACCAATAACAGTAAAATGCTGCTTACACGCTGATGCATCTAATATTATATATAATGATCTGTCAGTCACAGATGACATGCACTGCAGAATGAATACTTTTACCTTGATACTTAGACGGGTTTTACTCATAATGCTTTAACTTACAAAGTATTTTTATACTGATGTATTTGTACTTTTGAACTCAAGTAAGTGAGAATGCAGCCTTTAATAACAACAACAACAATTAAATTTGATCCACATAAATATGAATAGCAGAATTTGAAATTGAATTTATGAGTTTGGAACTGAATTTTAACAAATCTAAAAACTGAATGTTGTAACTGAATGAATTTGCTTTGAAATTGTACTTGATCCTCAACTCTACATTCAGCTTTAGTTTACTGAGACAAACATCTGGGTTGTTGAAGAAGAGCAATCAAATGCACATAATGTACGACATTAAAACCACTGACAGATTAAATGAATAATATTGATCATCTAACAATGCATTGTTGTACTGGGAAAACTTGGATCCTAGCATTCATCTGGATGTTAGTTGTTGCAGATCAAGTACACACCAGCAACAGTTTCCCCCAGTGGCAGGGGGGAGGATTATTATAGGTTCTCATAATAAGCTGTTAAAAGTTATAATGAAAACACAGACAATCACGATGAAGGGTGGTATTAAATTCAGCTGCTGCTGTGCATGTTTATGCATGTATGTGGCGAGTGCCTATGGCACATTGCACACACACATACACTCTGACACTGTGTGTGTGCAGCAGGTCACCAATCAGCACCTCTAGTCTTTGGACACAGATGAAAGGCAGCAGAGTGACTGGTAATTATCCACTGGATGTTTCTCAATTTCACCTTATTCAAGATAATTTGCTCAGCATTATAGCTCTTTCCCCAGTACAGTGGAGAGCGGCAATCAAAGAGCCGCTGAGGGAAGGACAGCAGTCCAGCTGTGTGACAGCAGGAGGTAGGAGTTGTTGTTGAAAGAATCAATGCCTTTCCTACAGTAACTTTTTTCTAAAATAATTGCCCCATAATGACAGCTTCATCCAGGGTTTTATGTAAAAGCGTGAGTCACTTTTCTCGGCTTTGTACAGCACCAAGCGGAGGAGTGAAGAGTGGGATTTTTTTTTTTTTTTTTGAGGTAAACAGTGCTGCTGGAGTTCAGTGCAACTCAAGTCAAAGTAAGAGAGGTTCTTGAAAATAGAGATGTGCAGCTCACTAAGAAAATGTTGGTGATGCAGTTTGGTTTCTACACTGTCTGAGTGGGCTGTTTCAAGCTAGAGGGGTCAGCTGTTTGTCTGTTACATTGAGGATCAGATTGTTAGATGTAGAGTTAAAGGAGTTATTTTGGGCGTCCAGGGTCCTGGCTGTAAAAGTCAGTTAATGTTGTGTACTGACAATGTTAGGAGACAGGCTGTTGGAGCACCTCCAAGGTTTGGATGGACATGAATAACAAGGGCAGAAGATGAGCAACTGACAGGAGCTAGCTTTTTGATAACAGGTCATGGGTTAGCTAACTCATTAGCTAAAGGGACAATAAGTTCACACAGTTCATTCGACAGCCCTTGACAGGCTCCAGTATGTACAAAACTCAGCTGCCAGGATTCTAACCCGCACTAAGCCTTGGCAGCACATCACCCCCACCCTCACTCACCTACAGTGCCTTCCGGTTAAGTACCCCATCATCTACAAACTCCTCCTGCTTGTCTACAAATTGCTTCACAACCTCACTCCACAGTACCTTTTGGACCTCCTCCACCAGCATACCCCATCAGAGAACCTGTGGTCCTCTGACTCAGGCCTGCCTCTCTATTCCCCACACCAAAGTAAAGCAAACCTTTGGGGATAGAGCCTTCAGCATGGTGGCCCCCACCCTCTGGAACTCTCTCCCAGTGGAGATTCGCCATGCTACATCTTGGTCACTTTTAAGTCTGCTCTGAAAAGTCCCTTATTCACCCAGGCCTTTGGCAGTTAGTCTTTGTTTTGTTTTGTTTGGACATTGTCTCTGTAAAGCATCCTTGGGTCTCATGAAAAGTGCTATATAAATTCAAGATATCATTATTATTATTATTATTCAAAAGACCTTTAACTGTTTGCTTGCCCATGCCACTTTTGTGGATCTGTTTTTACTCTGACAGAGGAGGTTACATGAAAGTAGATAATGCACAGCTAAAAAACTATGATAGCTTCCCTTAGTTTGGACTCACCATTGCAAGTTCAGCACTGCTAAGACAGCTTGCTATTGGTCAACCTTGAAAATTTGCATGACAAACTTTAGTGAAGTTGAACTCTATACTTAACATTTACACAGATTTGGCCATCTTAAGTGGATCCTGTGACTGCAGCACTTCCTTTGGAATGAATGACTAAATTTGGGTGTTTAAAATTCTGTGTGTCCAGGCCTTAAGAAAACCATATTATTGCAATCCACCCATAAGTGTGTGTATTAAATTAAGTAGGAGACTCCTATGTTACCATATTAAGAGAGATTATTTAGGGCCCTGTACAGCAGCAGAGTTGTTCTTAGTTGATAACAGCTCTGTTCAGGTTGAAGTTGGATGATGTTATGCTGTTATGCACTTGAGTTCATCAAAGTCCATGTACTGTAATACAAATGATTCAGGTAAGTTTTCTGGCCTGTGTACAAGAAAACAGGAGAGAGAATGAACAATTTGTACATCTCCACACTGTCCTGAGAAGAGGCCTGTTCAAGCTAATCAAATGTCTGTGAGAGTGATCCATGGATGTGTATTGGAATTAAAAAGAAACATTTAAATATAAAACATATCTCCACAATAAATGGCCCCTAATACTATATAACTCTATTGTACATGTGTTTAAATGATTCTGTCCCCAAACTAAGGATGCACGCTGGCATTGCACTGCTGTTAGCCAATAGAAATATCCCAAAATCAGCAAGTAAGTAAGTTTAAATCTTACTCTGACAAAAAAATAAAGAAAGAAAGAAAAATAAAGTAAATGCCTGCTGAGGTAAGGAACTGGGCATTCGTGAGAGGTAAGGCTCAGAGTGACTGATGCTAAATCGTGAACTCACACTCTCATGTTCTAGTTATTGTAGTTGAACTTGAACTCCACATTTTCCATCAAAGCCTGACATCTCCTGACCTGAAGTGAGACCTCTTTTCACCTCTACCTGCTGAATCATAATTTTTCTCCTCTATACACTCCACTGCTCTCTTATCTGGAATTTAAACATCACCTCTCTCCTCAGGTCTTATTGCTTTTCTCTACTAAGTTCTTTTCTCACAAGATCATTCAAGCTTCACCAGATTAAATGATATGATCTATTGTTTTTGAACTACAACCTCGACTACCTGGATTGTTTGTGCCGTTAGTAGTTGTGCTAAAGTACTCCTTGGAGGCTGCGTTATATAACAGCACATACTCTAAGTATCCATATATAGTCTAAGCATAGTACTCAGTAAGTATTAATATATCTAAATGCTCCTTCTTTTTTTGGCACTTCCATGTGATATATATTGTACAATATATTCAGGAGCTCATTACAAGAAGACGTGATGTATAAGTAAGTACTTACTTACAAAATGCCATCCATCCATTTTCTCCCACTTATACAGGTATGGGTCACAGTGGTAGCAAACTGAACAGGATATTCCTGCCCCTTGTCCCCAGGAACTCCTACTCCTACTGTCCAACTCCTACTGGGGGAGATCCCAAGGTGTTCCCAGGCCAGATGGGATATGTAATCCCTCCAAGGAGTTCTGGGTCTACCCATGACCCACGTGCCCAGAAAACCTCAGGAGGAAGCCTCAAAGGAGGCAGCCTAATCAAATGCCTGAACCACCTCAACTGGATCCTTTCAATATTAAGGAGCTCTACTCCAGGCTCCCTTAGGATGTCTGAGCTCCTCTCCCTGTTTCTGAGGCTGAACACCCTACGGAGGAAACTAATTTTGGCCACTTGACACCGTAATCTCATTCTTTTGGATGCTGCCCAGAGCTTATGACCCAATCTGGTATCACACATTTTCATGCTGATACTCACAAAGATTAATCTACTGAATTGTGTCCTGAGAAAGCCGGCCAGTCGTGCTCTGGGACACAATTGAATAGATTAACTTTCATGACTATGAGCACGAAAGAGCATGATATCAGGGTGCATGACGATAGGTACAACCATCTGGTACAATGTCAGTCATAATATTCATTTATAAACATGTCTGAAAATGTTAACTTATTCAACTAAAATCCAATGTTTCTGTTATGGAAAAAGGCAAAAACCATGCCAGCAGCTCTGTGAGGCTGTAATTAGCCATGGCAAAATTCTGACCTAATGATGGCACGTGATGAAAAAATTCTTACAAATGCAGAGTTGGACATGAATATCTGTACCAAATTTCATGACGATCCATGTAATACTTGCTATGCTGATAGTTAAGATAATTCACACATGCGAATCATCGTGGCGGAGCAAATGAAAACTCAGCAGGATCAGCAAAGTCAGTAAGATTCATCCTCTTGAGAACATGAACATACAAAACTTCATGAGGCTATTTCAACTAATGGTCATTGTTGATCTTTCAATACAAAATAAAGAAGTAAAATAAATACTACATACACATACAGTATCACAGTTTGAGATAAATATGTTTAAAGTTAAAAGACTGGAATAGTACCTAAAAATATTTTCTTTGGAGACAGCAGTTGTCTGGTCAGCTATTGGCTTGTACAACCTAATTCAATCAATCTGTACACACACACTGAACCCTTTTTGAAACACTGACACAATATGAACAGCCTGAGGAAGGAGCAAGACAGAGAAAGAAAGGGACACAGACAGAAGGAGACAGAGACAAAATCCTATAATCATCTATCTTCTCCAGGTGGCTTTAGAGATTATAGGTAGACATCTATCACACTGCCTGCCAAAGAGACTCTCCTCTCTCTCTTTAGGTAGGGAGTCAGTTAGACACTGTGTGAATAGTGATTTTGGTGAGCATGTGTGTGAGAAAGAGAATGAAAGAAAGAATGAGTGTCTAAGTAAACTTTATTTATAATCCACCATAACAACCACAGCAGGAGGTAAGATATGACAAAGCAAATGAAATCACAAATCCCCAATAGCAGCAAAATAAGACAAATCAGAGCACATGATAGCTGTATAAATATGACAGTCTATTCAAATAGTTTTTAAAAGCTTTTTAAAGTGAAGTTCTGACTCAGCTGACCTGAGGAGGAGGCTGTTCCATAACGCTGGAGCTAAAACTATAAAAACTGTTTTGAGCCTTGACCACAGAGCATTTTACAGCTGTTGGTCAGCAGATCTGAAGAGAGCAGATGTTGAGTATGGATTTTAAAGATCAGAAATGTACATGAGTGAGTGGGAGAATGGGAATGAGTGTAGAGGATAGGATGGTATAATGAGAAGAGGACTCAGGCATATGCTTAAAGAAAAAAAAAAAAAAACTACCAGTACCTGCCTGCCCATCATCAAAATGCAGACCAGAACATTCTGGTCTATTAGGCAGCTAAAGAGGGCAGATATTTTCTCCAGGAGCTGTCAAGACCAAATCAGACATAGAAGCAAAGCAAAGCCAGAAATATTGAAAAAAGAAATAAATACTAATGTTGCTACCATGTCTGTTGGTTGGAACAGAAAACAGGGAACCAGTTTGCCCCATGTTAACCATAACTTCAACAGATGATGATGCTGTGTTTACAGGTCTAATTTTCTTCTTTTTTTTTTTTCAAAAGTCCAACACACACAAAAAAATCCACATTCTTGTTTGGGAACACTGAACAGATCATCTGGAGGTTCCCATCCTATATCCCCCACTACTATTCTGTGATGTACAGTGTTACACTTACCTACAAAGTGGAAAGTGTTTCTAAAAATGAAAGGCAGCTGAATAAATGAATGAAGTTTATATTGTGTTTTATCAATCACACACTACAGAGCAGTAAAACAGACAATTGTCTGAATGATAGCAATTCAATTACATAAACATTTCTTCATGATAATGTCACTTTGTCAGTGGCTGATAACTAAATCTGCTTATAGCTGGGATGCATTATGTACTTTAACTGAAATGGTGCAGTGACACACTGGCTGAGTGAGCAAAAGCACAAACTAGCAGGAAAGAGAGAAGCAGATAGTTAGAGAATGAGTTGAAGGCTTCTCCCAGCGGAGTTGTCTTTAGGTCATCTTAACCTGACGTGGATCGATACTGTAGTTTCCTGCTGTCCCCTCTCTGACACCTCCTCTTCCTCTACTCCTCTTCCTCTTGTCTTCTCACGCAGACCGGACAGGAGGTGACGGGAGGTGACACCACCACAACTGGCTTTAACTGCACAAAACAATAATCGTCACCAAATCCTTTCTGGCTTTGCTTTAATCTCCTAGTTTCAGCAGATATTTGGGATAATTAGTCCAGCAGGGGGCCTGACGAAAGATAGCACAACCAGCCTCAGCTTTTCTCACCGGCTGTGTTCATCTGTTCTCTGTGCCAATGACAAATTGAATGAAAACCAGAATAACTGAACAGAAAAACATAACAAATGGTTTAATTTGTGTGAAATGATATGAATCATGCATTTAGGCCTTCACAGCCAGCAGATCTCAACCAAACTAAAAATCACAGGGAGATTTTGGACCAGTTGATTATACATCTCACTCCACCATCATTACAACCATATTGGGGCTTATCTTTTAGAGGAATTTTGTTCAGTGTTCCCCACATTTAGAGGATCTATGCCAAGGAACGCTGAAGCTGTTCAGGTGGCTCATGTTGACACAACACCTTACTAAGACACTGATTTTTTCTCTTTGAATTGTCACTCATCTGCAGGTTAGAATTACCCAGGTAAGCAGATCATGAGAGTTTTGCTTGATTAACTGTATAAGAGCATCTGCAGTAAAGGTTACAGTGTCTGGTAACATTTTTCTTTTCTTTCTTTCTTTTTTTTATTACTGTTATTTCCAACTGTTTAACCTTTTTAAAAATTTTCTTTACATTTGGAAGCTACCCAGTCAATTAGTCTCTACTGGAGCAGGTAAGAGTTAAGGGTCTTGCAGCCTTGCAGCACCTAAGTGGTGGTAATCTCTCACTTTCCCCACTTACTGATGTCAGCAACAAACAGTACCTTTCAAATCTATATTGCATTAGCTTGCATGTAGGGAAGTTACAGCGCAAGCTTGCTGCTGCTAGCCTTCCAACTTTATACATTGGCTAGGAATACGTAAAACTCAAGTCACTGCCATTTTTTAAATTTATATTCTTGACATCTAAAGCCGCAGTAATCAATAATTTTACTATCAACAATGGAAAAAATCTATATTGTTGCTTGAAGTGATGAACCCTCAAAGAATTACTATCTGACGTTGCAGTTAACCTCAGCTCAATGGAGCTTTTCAGTGTCCAAGTATACTGTTGTGGTATTACGGCTCGTACCGTTTACTATTTTGAAATGAATCCATCTCCTCCCCTACAACACCTCCTTTTTCTCCTTTCTTGTCTTTATAGTTTAAGAGAGAAAAAAAAGGTTCAAAGCTTCTTACACAGACTGTAAATTATGCAGCCACCTCAGCATCAGATGAAAAATTTACCATGTGGGACATTATGTAATATTAATTGTTGCAGAAGTTGTAGAGCAAAGGAAAACTATAGTATTGTCTGTGGAAAGACAAGAGGTGGAGAAAAATTAGGATATAAACATGAAAGGGGGATGAGGACAAGGAGAGGAGAGAGAATATAGTGAGGAGCAAGAAGGAAGACAGAGGCACAAAAGATGGTGACGAGAATGATACAAGAAAAGAAGGAGAAATTAGTGGAAAGAAGGAGATGAGTTAGTGAAAGGAAGGACTAGGATTCTGCAACCAGTGCAACCCAAAGCTAAAGTGTTCCAATACTGGATACCAGAGGGCATTTTCGGAAATGAAGGCAACTATCATCTTATACAGAAGTACATGAGACAGTATGAGGGAAAAAAACATCTACCTCAAGAATAAAATGTGCCATTTCATCACTCGAGGAATGCAATAAATATCACTGACTGATATATAACAACGTGAGATGACTAGGGGGAGGATTTTCTCTTTAAGTAAATGGGGGGAATATTGTACCTTGGTGACAACAGGTTTGACAGGCTATCCGATAAAGTTGTTATTTAAGAGGGAATCAGTACAGAGGCAGTGGGTAGAATAAAACAATGCTGTTGCCAGGAGGAGTGGCAGTAGGAGAAAGTAATAAGAAATCTGATGAAATTCAATTGTACTTGGACATTTGGCTTGAGGGAGGGAGCAGAGAGGGAATGTGGGGAAAGAAAAAAAAGGTGCAGGAGAGTGAGGGAGGCTCGAAGAGGAAGAGAGCTGGAAAGAGACAAAGACATGAAGGAGAAAACCAAAGACGCGGAAATGAAAAATAAAGTTAGAGGAAAGCCAGCATGAGATGTTCATGCAGTTTGTGTGTGTGTGTGTGTGTGTGTGTGTGTGTGTGTGTGACGGGTGAGAGAGAGAAGGGAGTGCACACTGGCCTATATGTGACAAGAGCAAAGGAGATGGGAAGAAAATGGGAAGAAAGTGGGGGATTAAATGAGTTTTAAATGGAAATGTGTTTGGTGAGGTGAGCAAAGGAAGGCCAGAGACAGGCATAGGGGAGAGGTGGGGTGGAAATGAATGGATACACAAGAGAGAGGAGGCTAAAGGGACAGAGGAGAAGGTGATGATAGCAGAGACTGTAAGGAATAAAAGAGGGAGGAAAGGATGGAAAACCTAAGGAGGGGGAAGGAGGATTCACAAAAACAGGATGGGAGGGTAAAAGAAAAGAAGAAATAAAGGGGTCGAGCAATTTAAGGGGAATGAAGGGAGGGAGACAGGAGGAGGAAAATGGAGCAAGGGCATGAGGGAAACATGGGAATTTTAAGTACATAAGTATATTGTTAGCTGCACAGGCAGAGCTGCAGATAACCAGCAGTATTATCAGGCAGGGGTGACCTGACAACCCAAAGAGAAACAGAGTGAGATTAAATGTCAATTAAATTAATCATTAAAAAAGAGAGAAGACAACAGAAGAGAGGGGATAAGTGACGGGAAACAAAATGCAGAGAAGCAGAACACCAAAAAGACAAAGTGTGTGTGTGTGTGTGTGTGTAGGTGTCAGGCAGAAGAAAAAGGAGCTAATGAGACATAAGGAGAGAAAGTGAGAGAGGGTGAAAACATAAGAAGAAGAACATATGGACACCCACAGAGAATAAAGGAGGGATGGGGGAAAAAAGCAGCATTCAGTCATAACATTATCAAGATAAAAGCATGAAAAAAGAGCTAGTAACCTACTGAGAAGGGAAACTGAAGAGATACAAAGTACTGAAAGTAGCAATTTCATGTTGCATCTTAGAAACCATTAAACTGCAGATTAAATTTTGAAGGAATTCTTTTTGAATTAAGGTTGGAGACAGGTTTTTACTCTGGTTTTTTCATTACAAAAATCAGGTCTGTTGAGCAAACAGATTATAATTTTCCTCATACGGCTCATGTACTGTTACATCCATTCCTTTCTGAACAAATGAGCAATAACTGTCTGTGGTCAGACTTGTTATTTATATAGGCATTGCCAATGAGGCAGTAAAACAGAGTACAGTGGGACCTGGGTAAACACGATGTTAACAGAAAAGGGAGTGAAAGGGGGGATATACAAACATGCTCGGTGGTGTGCTGCCTTCATTCCCCTTCAGTGGCAACCATCTTTGCTCCTTTTCAGGATAGATTAACGCTTTGGCATCATCCAACCTGGATCCCTTTAGGTTCTGATGATTTTTGGACTGTGTTATCTGTTCATTGTCAACACGAAAACAATACCCTCCTCTCCCAGGGAGGTCACTTGAAATAGCATATAAATTACACGCCAAGTCATTTTTGTCCCTCTTCTGATGAGCTGGGTCTCCTCTTATGTATGTGTTATGCACGATACAACCTGAGCTTGTATAAAGAAGAAGACAGTTAATCTTGAAAACAGATCGTAAATCCCCATTTATTTGACTTTCTATCTTGATACTTATAAACACTTTTTACCATTCTGAGGCACCATCATCTCATCAATTTAGAACACATTATACTTTCAGATTTAATCTTGCGTTCAAGTAGGCCAAATTTACATGTCATCTAGATCTGCAGCACGATAAACATTTTAAAGTGCCTGAATGGCCTGACATTTTACTTTGACATCCCCTGTGCTGGCCGCCCAGTAATTTTCATTTACAGTGTAAGTCACAATAAAGCTTGACATTCAAGTAATTTCAACATTGAACTTCATCACAACCTCACACCACCACCTTCCCTCTGGACATCTGTTCATTATCTGCTATTTGTCTTTTTCCACTGACTTCTCTAAATGTCAGACTCACTGTGTCATCTTTCGCAGTGGTAAAGAGAGCGAAGCCAAGTAGCAAAAACTGGAGACAGCATTGCATTTTCACCTGCAGTGATGATGAGCCAGCAATGACCTGGATAATTCACCATTACTCACTCTGACACCGCAGTGAGACAGCGAGACACTGCTTGGGCTAATATTAAAGGTCTTACTTATTACAGTTATATCAAGTTTAGTTTACAGCATGACTTTTCATATTTTAAAACTAAGAACTATTCATGTGTTTACTGCTAAAGACTGACCATCATTTGGACATGTAAATGTGAAATTTAAACTTCAAAAATATGTTTTGGTATTTTGTATTCCTCATAAATGGATTGCTGCCTTGCTGCCCCCTGCTTTGTCATCAAAATTATACTAATAATGAATTACACTTATTCACTTTATTGCTGAGAGTTAAATGAAAAACTGGTGCCACTTTCATATCGGTCCATTTGAATATGAAGTTTTTACAACTAAGTTAATACAATACAATGACTAGAAAAAGGGGCAACCAGAGGTATAGTGCTGTGTGTACACATGTATACAGCATGTACACACCTCTGGAGAGGAGGATTTACTCACCTCAAAATGGGCACAGCTTAGTGGACATCTTGCAGTCAGTCATGTTACAGTCTCTCATGTAATTGTCTCTCGTGTTTGCTGCACACAAAGACTTTTGTTGCCTGACTCTGGCCTTTCAGGCAATGCCTTCTCCCAGGCAACACAAGTACACTGGTAAACATGCAGTCTGAGGAGAGGCACTGTCTTAAGGACAGACTCAGGGAGTAAATGTCCCTTGCTTTGTTGTTCCATAACCTGCAAGCTTCAGAGTTCACACAACTACAAATAACAAGTGAACATTATTATTAGTATTTGCTTTTAAACTTTGTCAGCAAGAAAGCAATGTCTGCTGATGATTATACTGATTATTGCTTGTATGTTAAATCTTAATTCATGAAGAAAATGGTAACAAAGGCTGTAAAATAAATGTAAACCGTAAACTGCAGGAGGTATAAAGTTGTCCAAAGTGGAAAGTACAGTCAATACGTAATAGCTTGCTTGCTAATTCATTCAAAAACCGAAGTGTAAAAAATCAATTTCGTTGTTTTACAGAGGGCTACGTAATAGCTTCATATGCAGCGTACAGCCATGAGAGTCAAACTTCTTTTTTTAACTCTTGGCAATATAGTGAGTGAGTGTACCAAATGTGTCTAATGTACATACTGTTATCCTGGAGAGTTTTTGTGAAGTACTTTTGACTCTTACCGTGTTGAAATAAAACTTACTGAGAATTTATTAAAAAATATCAGCAACTATTAGCTTCACTAAATAAAAAAAATTAAATCATTATTTGCCACAAAAATCTATATCAGTGTGACCAAATGTTGTGGTGTGTGATGGCATCTGTGCAGCATCACATAGTAAGTTAAACCGTAAGCTAACACAGCACTTGAATACCCTGCAGTCATACGGAAGATGTTGCCAGTTAGACCGAGTGAGAAATGTGTTTCCAAAATGACGGCCATTCCATTATTCATTTAACCAGCATTCTGCACTTATTACACTTGTTGAATAATGTAAGCTGATAAATAATTTACTATGAGATAAAAATGGCTCCAGTTTTAACTGTGAAGTAAAAGTGAGTGAGACAATGAAAGACAAGAGAGTGCAAAAGAGATAATAATAAGAGTTCTACAAAAATAATAATAAGGTTGTGATTTAGGTTGGTTTTCCAGTGAGAATGACACTTAACTCTGTAAAGTCCCTTGAGATAATATATGTTGTGATTTGAAGCTCTACAAATGAAACCTGAAAGCTTTCCTCATAATTCCCCAAAAAACTAGCTGGTATTTAGCTGTGAACTGGAAATTATGTAATAGGCGAAAAACAATTCATAACCAGACATCAATCCATCTGAGTTTCCTAGAAAGACAAAAGTGGCAACTGAATTGACCAAAAGATTAATTTGCTGCCTGGATCAATATGAGAAAGATAAACTTAAAAAATAAGCAAGAGTGTGACCGAGGACTACTTTATTCAGGTTTTGTGGGGGCATGAATCTCATATATTTTTTAAATTAAATACGCTGTCTCAAGATTTGCCAGTTACAATCAAACACTGATTGTACATTTTATACATGGTTACATATTTTATATATGTATATACAGTATAAATATATTTAGTCATGTCAAGCAGAAACAGAGCAATGTTTTCCTGACTTTTTCCTGAACTCATAGTTGAACTGTCAATTGGGACAGCTAGTAGATTGTGAGGAGATATTTGCTGAATTTGACCAAAAGTGAATTTGATTAGAATTGCTTACTCTACTTTTAAGTGTAATTGTCTTATAGTAACACAACCATGGCAACCACAACAACCTACCACTTTGATTTTGATCGTGGTTGTGTTTGCTTTAGTGTAGGAACCTCGAGTTTTTGTGATAGGCACGTAGATAATAACAACTGAAAATCCCAGAGCCACATGAGTTAGACATTCTGCCAAGGAAATGTATACAGCTGTAGTAAAACAAGACCATCAGTAAATCCTTATAGTACACACAAACAGAGAGAAACACACACAACACTAATCCACACACACATACACAGACTTTTCTGAATTATTGCACATACTCAAACTCTCATAGCAACACACAACAACAGTGCATCTAAGCAATATTTTTAATCTAGTCATGGCCAAACCGGATCAATACTGAACGCAGAGAGGACCCGTCATATTTCTGTGCATCCAGAATGACTCATGGAGCATAAACCAATAGTCTCTTTAAACTTCCTGTTTGTGACGCATGGCTTAAATCTAACAGTTAATGGCTGCTGGGCTACAGTAGAGAATGTTTTACAGCCATCATCACTCCCCTTTAGTAGAAACACTTTCCACTTCCAACAGGAGCCCTTTGTCCTCGGAAGACATACTGCGTCCTTAGTAAAATTTCCTCCGATAAAATATTATTCTTTCCTTGAATCAGGACAGCCCTTTTGTGCTGGCTGAAAGTAACAGTGTACAAGAATGAGGGCTCAAAGTGGAGGAAGAGAATTTTGAATCTCTCTCTGCAAATGTAGCATGATTTTAGTTTGGGATTGTATTTATTAAAATCAGCATCAACAATCCTAACTGCAGGTCAAAACTGTGGATTCACTGAGCAGCCTAATAAAGATCACTGACCTCATCAGTGCTGCAGATACATTTGTATAAGGTGAAGATTTTTCTTCCTTGTCTGCAATCTTATCTTACTCTATGGATTCCATTACTGCCCCTGACAGGAGGAAGACTGGATCTTTGAATTGTAAGTAAATGGTGGATTTAAAAAAAGCAAGTGCCACAAGCAGGTCAGAGTTTTCTCTATGAAATATCTTAATATCTAATACTGAACATTCATGGTACTCAGATGATGAATCGTAATGACTTTGGGGATCCCCCAACTTTCCTATTGGTGCCACCATTTGGTCAATATTTGTGGTTTTGTGTGAAATGTCTCAACATTTACTGTGTTTGAAAATAAAGTTCCCCTTCAGCATTAATTGTGATAACTTTGGTCATGAATTTTTCAAAATGTGTCTAGTACTGTGGTCTGCAAAATGACATCCCCACCAACCTGCACTGTGTTTAGTGTTAATTAGCAAATATTAGTATGCTCACACACCAAATTAAGATGAAGACTATAATACTTAAGATGGTAAACATTATAACTGGCAAACATCTGTCAAGTCAACATTGAGAAAATGTTAGCATGTTGACATTCAGTCACCTTAACCACTGCAGCATCAAGTACACTCTCACAGAGCTGCTAGCTTGGCTGTAAACTCCTGTTTGCCTTACGGGACAGAATTAAAATCAGAAATGATCTCCATTATTACAACAAAACGTTTCATGTCTTCAGGTAATATCACTGGTGATGAGTGGGACCTCAGAGAACACTCATCAAATCTGTCTCTCTTTGTACTGGCCTTATTCAAACTGTGAGCATCTTGAATGATAGATAGGATAAGAATTAATGAACGTCTCATGTCACAAACTAATCCTGCCTCTCAGCAGTGGAAGGGTGATCCTCAATAGCCTGTAATGTCAGCAGGGTTAAAAAAAAACACACACACACACACACACACACACACACCTCTAGCATAGCCACTGGGGCTGACTTTACAGGAAAGCTCAACTTGTGATGTCACGTTACATAAACTCCCACACCCTCCCTCCATTTTCTCTCCTCTGAAGCTTGACTGCTTTTAACCCTGAAGCAATTCCACAACTCTCAGCTCTAATAGTTATCCCATTCCTGCTGCAAAAACCTTCTAAGGGATTACAAATCTGCCATGTAAAACATAGCCTTCTGTCTTCACCAAAAGATGGATGGCAATATGTGCAGTTAAAGATTTCCTCCAATAACATTAATCCTCTGCAAATCAAGACGAGTTCATAATTATAGCCATAAAATGGTATGGCTCCTTCTGGCTCTTTTCTTCTAAATGCACCCTCCTGTAAAAATAACAGAATCTACAGGATGGTTTTGAAAGCATTTTCTTGGCAGCAGTATGAAGGTCTGCTTGAAGAAATGTAAAGCCTTGAACTCGCTGTACAACGGTGTGTCTGGGTCATTGCTAAATTCTGTGAATTTAATTATACGGAATGAAAGCCTTTCAGTGAAATTTAGAGGTTGTACGATAATTCCCTAGATAATACTCCCTCTGATTGAGGAGGGCTTTAGAGAGAAGGGGAATGGAGGGATGTAAAATAAAAAATGAACAGGAAAGAGGAAAAGGAGAGACAGAAAAAAAGGAAAAAAAGAGAGGCATTTTTGTTGTGTAACTACTGTTATGCAAAAGATTCTCCAGTAAGTAAGAAAATGCCTTCTAAAAAGGATTAGCATCATCAGCATCAAAACAATCACCACATCTTCACCAAAGGACCAAACTGGGTGTAAGAGCAGGACTTATGTCGGGCCCCTCTGAAGCCAGCAGAGGAATCAAATTATGGTTTGTTAATATTTACTTAGACTTCTAATATAACAACTTTTTGTTAAAGCACTAATTGATTTTTTGGCCACTTGGGGGCACCATAACAAGCTAAAACGACATTGACATATTATCACTATATAAAATTGATACGGAGAATGTGTTAACAAAATTTACAAATCAAGCATAAATAGACCAATATTAGCATTAATTATGGGTCACACTCACAATTGTTTTTGGTCTGTTTTGGTCTCCACCAACACCTGAGAGATTTTTAGTTGCAAAATATTCACCAGATAGTCGTTAACTTTGACTGTCAGTAGTTTGGTGCTGAGCACCAATGAGTCAACGATTATAGAAAGGGTGGCAAAGTAGACCATGGTCTTGCCTATTTTGTCATGGCTAAGGAGGAGCCAGGCAATTCAACTGAACTGATCTTTCAAATCTAAGCAGTCAGATACAAGATAATTTTGAGCAGAGAAAGTTGTTATTACAAACAGTATGAATTTTGTTACACATCATATGCCATCATCATCTCATAGTAAACAGTGTAATATTTAAGCCCTGGAATGATATGGAAACCAGGCTGAGGAGAGTTAGCCAGCTGATAAAAGTGAACCATGCAGAGCTGAAGGCATCACAACCGAACACTGAAGTTACTTTGAACTCCTGTAACTTTAATTCTCTTTGACATGGAGCGATGTAGCTTTGAGCCACACTATGTACACTACAATTAAGATCAGTGAACCACAACCACCATAAAATAATCCTGTTATCCTTTCTCTGTCCGTCTGTCTGTCTGTTAGCCTGGCTGGAAGCACTGGCTTCCCCCACTCAAGGTCAGGGACAATGAAGGGTCGTAGGACCACAAGCAACAGTTTCAGACATCAGAGACCAGTAAAGCGCTTTAACCAAGAAGGCAGACTGCACAAAGTGAGTGTGAATTACACATTTGTTTATGAGGTACAAAGCATAATGAGGAAAAACTGCACATCTTGGCAGAAGTACCTGTCTATGCTGCCAAATCTGCAAAAAGTGCTGAGTTTATATCACTTTTTCTCCTACAGGCACTTGTAACTTCTGGATTTGAATCAGATTTGTGTTTATTGCTGAAAGTGTCACCCTCTCTGCAAGAATAATTTTTAACATTTATTTACAAGGAAAGGGTTGCCCGAGCAGATTTATTCATTTTCATCAAGGCCCTGTCACATATTGACAGAGATCCTCAGCTTTTTATGTTGGAGTTCCTGAGCACCACCCCAGTCCTACTCTGTTTTCGATAAATCGGGTCAGATTTGATCTGATTTTTCAAGTAGAAACAGCAAATGACAAAAAAAAACAACAACAAAAAAAAAACTATTCATGCGTTCATCTGGCATTTGGATGCCACATGACAATGTCACTTAACATACACATTTTATCATTGTGTCCTTGGTGGAAATCTTTGCTCTTGGTTTATGACATTATAACAATGACATCATGTGCATCTGCACTTGATGCAGATATGTGAGGCTGCACCGGATGTTGTACAGAAAAAAAGGGTTTGTTGTTCGTTTCATGTTGTGACCACGTACATGTTAGTAATTAAGTATTAATCATGGTGGCACCAGATAAAGAAGTTAAGAAATCATCACAGTCATTAGGATTCAACCAAATATTGAGACAAACAGACTGGTCATAATCAACCTTACACTTTATAGCTGGACTATCTAATCCAGTTTATGGCAAAGTAAAACTGACGTATCGAAAAAAAAAAACTGTGCAGTATATCGAAATAACAATATAACCCTTACTATGCATGTTTGCAGAAAGCCAAAACAGCATAAGCTTTTACCCAAATGACTCTTCCTTCTCTGCTGCCTCTGTGTCTGTCTGTATCTCTGTCCTCTTCTTATTGTCTGGTTCTGGTCTTTTCTCCATAAATGACAACTAATGTAATTATAGTCACGTTCCGTTTCCATCTACAGTTTCACAGAGGAGCCCTGACAGCTGAGCAGGACTTTGACACTCCCTCGGCGCTAATGCTACACAGACTATCATTAAAATAGACTCCAGGGTGGGGGTAAAGCGGGTGAGGGGTGGGCGTGGAAGGGTGTCATGTAACTCCTGACATTGTGATTTTGATTTTGGCATGTAGTGATATTTCTATTACGAAACCTGTATTTGTGCAGGGGGAAGTCATCAGGGGAAGTCATCAGGGGAAGTGATGTTACAGGCACACTGGCAGTAGCTCAAAGTGGATGGTTCTCATCATAGGGATTTTAAGGAGAAAAATTTATTATTATATTAAATTTATTTATTGACAATCTGAAACTTCTAAGTCAGCACTAACAAATGGGATCACTATTGAGAGGACATTGTCCTCACTGAGACAGTATCATATTGGACAGGAAATCTTTTTCATTGCTTAATGGCATAAAAAAGAAACTGCTATAGCAGGCAGAACAGGAAAAATTTGAAACTGAATGGTCATTCTTGACCTTGGAAATAGTCCATTTACCAACTGTTCAACTGTATTACAATCTCTCTCAACCAATTCATTCTGCTGAGGAAGACCATGTGGTTTGATCAAAAACCCCAGAAAAGGTACAAACTAGGTCTTTATGTGAGATTGTTTTGTCAATAATATTAACAAGGTCAAAGAATCAATCTTAACTTTTGAGCCAAGATGGACAAGAAGACTCTTATGTGATCAGAAAAATAAACAAAAAACAATTAAGCATCTATAACAGTATCACAGGCTCCAAAACAGTTAAGAAATGGACCTTGTGGTGATACCATTTTGTCAGAACCAGGAACTGTTTTACTGTTAAGAACACAAACTCAAGTAACTGCACAGGTTTAGATCATACTAATCATCTAAGCTGTATCTCTATTAAAAGCAGCAGCAGAAAATTTGCCACAAAAATGCTGAGAAGCATGGACGAGAAGTGGACATAGAGAAATAACAATTGTTGCAAAAAGTGTGAACTGCTCCTCCACTGCAACCTCTACCACAGCCTCTGAGTCTAGAGGAAATGAAGATAGTGGGACAGACACATCATTTGCTACAAGGCGAAACAAAACAAAGCACTTCCCCTGCAGAACTTGACTAACATGGGTACACTGTCAGGTTGAATGAATGAAGTGATATGAAATGACAATTCAGTTGGATTATCAGGCCAAGAAAAATACAGAAGTTAATCAATCTGATTTGTTTTACATAACAGACTTATCGCTTGCTCTAAAGAAACCTCAAGAATAATCATGCTGTTGCCAGATAAAACAATATTTATCTGCTTTGAATCATCCCTCATTATTCCTGTACCCTGATTCATTCTCATGATGAATACCTGCCTGCCCCAAACCAAACTGTGACATCAACTCACCACTGGATTCACTGTCTTTCCGCATTTTTTAAAAATTATCTCTCCGTGCTTTGCATAACGCAGCACAAAAACAACTCTCACAGCTGCTGAACTATGGTTTTGTTTGTCCAGGAAGCATTGTGGGTTACTTTTGGGTCAACTTTATTCGATATTTCATACAAAGCTTTACGCCCACCCAAAACCATAATTCTGAAGTGGAGAAAGCAGATTTAATGGCAGCCTTAGACTGATGCCCAAAAAAAAAAAACGCATTTTCATCACTTATTCTGAGGAGCACATTTTGTACTTTACTCAGTCATCAACACACACACAGACACGTGTACACACTCACGCGCACACACACCTATGTATTGACATTTATGCTTTGTAGTCATCATGTTCCTCATCAGTTTGTTGTTGAGGAACACAATCTTCCAGACTAAGATAGTTACCAGGTACACGGAAATATGTTCCTATAAAAAGACACACACACACACACACACACACACACACACACACACACATTCCCTCTATAGTTGTGAGGACACTTGCTAACATATTGCATTTCCTAGCTAAATGCCTAACTCCAAACCCTTACCCAAACCATAATAATAATTTCTAAATCATTCCTAAATTATAAACCTAGTACCACGTACCCTCAAACAGCCCTTTGAAGCTGTGAGGACCAACCAAAATGTCAATTGTTTTGAACAAAAATCTGTCCAGACAACCATAGGAAGACATGTACACAAATACACACACCCACACACGTCAACACAAACACATTGCAAGAACAATTTTATTGTTGGACGAGGAAAACTGTTCTGGATGTTCTTGACTCTGCTCAGGGCAAATGATGTCATGATGCTGAAACAGTGCCCAGCAGCTCATTCACTTAACTAAACAAGCATCCGTGCGTGTCCACACACACACACACACAACGTTGAATACAGACATAGTATTTATTGCTCGATTTCTCTCTCTCTCTCTTTCTTTCTCTCATTCTCTCACCAACACACACAGGAAGATATGCAGCCATTACCATTAGTCATTTATGGTCTAAGCTATTTTAACCGACAGGACAGCAAACAGTATACTGTAAGGAAGGCGCCCATCATGCCATCTGCTGAAGCTCTATGGATGCCATAAAACAGTTCAAACGAACATGAAGGTGATAAACCTTACTGCTTCTCTTTCAAACATACACACATCAGAGCCAGCACAGACTTTCCCATTTCTTCTTATTTTCAAATGGAACTAATCTGACCTTTGAGCCATTTTGAGGCTCTGCCACAGTTCAGTGCAGCATGATAATAGCAAGATGTCCTTTATTCTAGTCAAACGCACACACACACACACACACACACACACATACACACACACATCCCTATCTTACCAGGAGTGGACTGTTGGTCTACACTAATCAATTGTGGTCCACTATTTAAATAATTTTGGGAAAACAAAAAAGAAAACATTTTATTTCAGATCTGCTTTCATAATATAATTGTCCTTAGTGCCCCAGTAACTCACCTGGTAGAGCACATACCATGTGTTAAGGCTGAATCCTTACTGCAGCAGTCAAGCTTGGAATCTGGCCCAGGCTTTTTCCTGTATATCATACCCTCTCTCTCTCATCTTCCCTCTCTTTCTTTCTCTGCTACCACTGTCAAATAAAGCAAATTCTCGATGTCAAAATGGATCATTTAACTGTATTGTGTATAAAACAACACATCTGGCTTTAATAAATATTGTGAAAATAATTATGTAATATTGCATTCTATTAGCACTATACTGAATATAAGACCAGAATTGCTAAAGAAGTGTTGCACCACTTGTTAAAGGCTATTTCATGCCTTTACTTTGAGGTTTGGATTTTTGCCTTTGGGTGTTGTCCAAAGGAAAAGTTGGGACCACCTTTGGCAGGTCATGGTGGCCAATGGGAAAAAGCAGTGGAGTACCAGGACAAGTTGTGTGTGTCTGCCCTGCAGATACAGGCATGGGCCAAACACACCCATACACACATGCAGACACACACACAATGAAAGGACGTACAAATTCATGTTCACTACACCATAATAATGTTGGGATGTGATTTAGTGGACCATAACACACACACAGTTACTGTATGTACCATATGAGACCACATACAGTGTATGGTATACAATCAAACCCTCTCTTCCTTAAATCCCTCAATCATTTGCTAAAGTAAGAAAGCAGATCACTGCATACACACACACAGACACACACTTATATGCAGTATACTCATTCACATGCTTCATTTCAAATTGTAAAACCTTTTCTTTTGACGACATATATAGTCTCTTTCCCAGATTTTATAGCTTACAGGGCTCTCAGCTTCACACATGAGTGATCACACAAACACATCCAGACAATCAACCAGGAAAGTGATTTAGAGGTTCTATCACTAGGTGCCACACACACACACACACACACATATTCAATACTGTATACACACACTAATGCAGGAGAGATCAGACTGTCAATAACTAGACTGAAATTGTCTTGGGGGGTGGGGTGGGGGGTGGGGTGTGCACGGTTCTAGAGACCTTGCACTTCCTACACGCTTGCGTGCACACACACACACACATCACATCCTCGGGGACAGACCTTAGCAGGTGAGGGAAGGGAATGTAAAAAAATAAGAAAAAAAAACACATATGGGGTCTATGGCGATGCTTGGCAGAAAAGGGGAAGAAGAGAATGGACAGGGAGATAGTTAAACATTAAAACTTCCTCCACCAGTACAAAGATATCAATTATTGAATTTGATAATCACCCATAGAGCTGGTTGCCCTGTAAATCCCACAGTTCAGTGTACTCTACTCCCCTGATCAGGGTTCAGAGCCCAGTTGGTTTTCAATACTTGCAGTTTTCATTCTGGCTGCATAATCAGGGACATGCCTGTCTTAACTGATATTGACTGATTGTTCAATCATTGCACTTACAATCCTGCCAAGCTCTTTGCTTTCTGTCCTGTGCTACAGCTGCCTATAGGGTTGCATCAACACTAATGGTGCTGTAACACTGTAATGCTGCTGAAACCTTTGATGAAAACATTTTACAATCATTGGGTAATCATCTTAGTCTCTTAAAAATGTAATCAAATTCTTGTTGCATGAATTGAATTTTTTTTTTTTTTAATTAATTTGAACTTTACCAATTAATTATTTTTACTACAGTTTTACATTTTTTGGCCTATTTCTGAAAATCAAAGCCTCTGAATTAACTGGGAGTCGACAACTGAGGAGACACACTGTCAACTTTTGTTTTGAGGTCACAGACGGGACTCAACATTGGGTAAAAACGTTAGCCACTAACTAATCTTACTACCTGGCAGGCTGTTTTTATTTTAGTGCTACACAGATACCATTTTGCTGGCAAAAATTATTTTATATTTTATTTTGGCTTTCAACAGCTGCAAAACCACAACCACACACTGGTTTGCAACCAGACATTGTGGTCTAGCTGGCAGCCAACCCACAGTTTGGAGGTATTTATTCACTATAAGCACCTAGCTTAACCCTGTGACTGTAAACAGCTCTCTAGGCGTCTTATGCTAACAATGACGCTGTAGTGTTCAAACACACTCCAAATTAGCTCTAATGATTTGTGAATGAGGCTTACCATTGGCTAGTTAACCAGCTAAGGAGACAAAACATGTGAATGAGACGATTTAGGATTTACAGGGAGGTGCATTTGTCCTCTTTTGGTAGAAGCTAGCTACCTGCTCTCACGTTTAGCCCCTGCACCAAGCTACCAAACCTGGACCAGTCTCTCTACTGGACGCTGAAAGAGGAAACTGATATAAACACTCCCATAAAACTACAGGTAAGAAATTAAATTAGTGGTAAACAATGACAATGTAACTGTCAGTCAGCGTGCACAATATCAGGAGGCTGAAACAAGCAGCTATTAATAATTTAATTGTTTACACCTGTGCTTCTTAAAATGTCTTCAGTGAACAAAAAACAATTATTGAAGTTTGAGTATTACTGAGATTAGTAATGGTAAAGTAACTACAGAATTTTAATGGTAATCCATTACACTCTATGTTATTTTGCTTGGTACCAGCAGAGTTAATGAAAAGATCTTGATGGTTGAAAAGTTTAGCATGACTGGAAGCTTAAAAAAGACAATAAGTTTCTGTCTTAAATACAATTATTTTGCATGGACAAACCACAGCATTGATATCACTAATGTATCATCCTGTCATGGGCTCAGTGCCTCCTATGATGATACTTTTTCTTTTCTTTTTCCTTTTTTTTGGCACTAGCTGAGCTCATAAATGGATTCTGGCAGAATGATGCAGCCATTCAGAGTAATCAGAGACTAATTTCCATCTGGGACAACAGGTGAACGCAATTAACTACCTGGCAATTTGGCAAACCAGAGGCACGGTGAGCAACAGATGACAGAGGAATCCTGCTCTGGTGAGTTCCTGGACTGAACAACATGCCACAAACCACCCTGACACCATACAAGACATAAAAAACTAGTAACAAGTAACGGTAACATTTGCCCTTCCTCTAAGTGTACACAGCTAAAGGTACACTCAGCTCTTTCACAGAAAACAGTGGCTGTGGCTCAGCTTGAAATCCTAACAATCATGTTGTGCAATCAAATTTGAAAGCTATACTGTTTCAATTATATCAACTGTACAAACGTTAGCTGTAAGCTAGCTAGCAAAAGACATTGCGACAGAAAAATTTTGGTATTTTGAAATATCAATGTGAAGACTTTGAAAGTGTTCCTGTTACTTGTTATAGTTTTTTAAGGTCAAAATCTAACTAGAAAAATGTTAAGAAAAATAATTTTAAATAAATGCACATGGTGGCTCACTGGCTTTGTTTACTGACACACGTTAATTCAACTTGTTTCGCCTGCGCTTAAGAAGACGTTGTTAAGAGGAAAAATGTTTCCTGTGTGCTTGCATATCCAAGCAGAGTTGTTCATGAATTAAATCTTAAACTAAACTGGTGCTAGAAAGCTTCAGGATAGTATGAGCTGTTGCAGCAGATTCAAATTACCAATTTTCTTAGACAAGATTAAAAACAATCACTGTGCAACAATCAGCCAGGTTTTGGCTGTGGACAGGTCCATCTACATTGTCGCTAGTCATTACCCATGAATCATTGCATTTGTTGGATGTATTATCCCATCACGTTTGAGAGGGAGGAAGAGTTATATAGTCAGAGAGAAATACATTTTAAGCCCTGAGTGTGTGGGAGCCATTAGCCATAGAGCCATGTTATTATGTGCCTGTCACCTCAATGATAAGTGGAGCTATTGTGGGCAGCACTGCACAGTATATGTGGCATTTATACAGAACTATTAGGGTAGAGGCAGAGCATTAGCTTTTTGAGCACTGTATTATCAAAGCCTGATCTTTTCATTGTAGGTCTGAATGATCTATTCTCTGTGTCTATCAAATCAGTTAACCATTTGTTTCTATAAAAATAAAGCCAACACAGATCTCTATACATTACATTCTCCCCTATAGGAAAAGAAGAGTCAGTCTGTTGTTTTCATAGGTCTGTTATGGTTTGTGTGGGTGATATGTGCATGGACATTGATGTCTTTTCATCATTATCTAATAAAATGGGTCTCAATAGTCATTGATGCAATGTCAAATTGATCCAGTTTCTGGATGGCCATGGTGGACATTTATCTTATTCATTGCATGATCTTGTTTATTACCAAAAACTTTCTGCTTTAAGGGAACTTAAAAAGTGCGTGGAGCAATTTCATGAAATTTGATGTCCCCATTCTACTTTCAAGGATTAATATATCTAAATTTGCATAAAAATACACTTTCTGCCAGGCAAGTCATATAATAATGTGTCAACTTTCAAACGTTTATTGTACTTTATGATTTAATATTCTGCCTCCTGAGTGGTGGCAAAACAGAAAAAAATGTCTCTCAAAATCTGCACTCAATACGACTAATATACAATATGAACTGCTTTCCCACCATTTCAATGTCATTGTCTCATTTGGGTTACGACCGACCATTGTGAGTGGTTATTAAGCATGACAGTTCAAAAAACGTGCTGTAATTCTACTAATGTTACTGTGTGCCAGTGTTTTCTTATCTGCATATATCAACCTGTGTAGGTACATGTGTGTGCCCATATGGGGATGTGTGTGAGCTCACATTTGCTAATGAGCAGATTCTGGCCAGACTAAGGGAAAAGATGTTCATTATAATCATACATGAAAACTGAATCAACCGTCACGCTTCACTGATGTCGGCAAGAATGATAATCAAATGAGCAGTGCAGGGAAAAAATGTTTAATAGGCATTTTAAATGGAAGGGGCATAGTATGAGGCTATAGATTGGGGGTTAGGGATAGTGAAAACAAAGAAGTGTGTTTTCAGAAGATGACTGGCTTTAGTCATGCTAGCAGTGGTTCTACAGATGGTCAGTCCTCCACTGTGGTCCAGACTGAAACATCTCAACAGCTACTGGATGTAGTTCCTTGAAAGTCTGTGCAGATACTCATGGTCCCCTGATGATGAGCCCTACTGACTTCAGTAATCCCCTGACTTTACTTCTAGCATCAAAAGCAGATTGACATATTTAACTTTTAGAGCAATATCTTGACAATTATTTCATGGTTCCTAGAGAATAATCCCTTATAAATTTGGTTGTCCTCCTCTAATGACACCAATTCACAACATGACTCTTTCAAATACACTGACGCATACATCATCAACATCAATCAGTTCTATTACTTGAGTTCCTATTCTATAACAATGTATTTTTTATTCCTGATTTTGTATTGTTGTTCTTTGGATGTCTGTTGCTGCTCTCTCAGATCCAGCAGTCATGCCTGTAGGGGTGCAGGAAACAAAAATTAATCTCGATATATTGCAGATAGACAAAACTGTGAAATATTCATTTTCCCCTTCCACATTATTGCCTCCTAGTTTTGAAGCAGAGGGCAAATGTGGAGTGAGAGATGAGGACTGAACCCCAAAAGTAAACTTTTCTAGAGACTATTCCAGGCTTTTATAGCATTTCCTCTTCACAAAATAATACACAAGATGTGCCAGGTGAAACCATCAGCTTTTCTACTTTACTGGCCTCATGTCTGCTCATAAAAGTCAATAAACTGAATGGACATCATGTGGCATTTTATGATCAACCACTGCTTTAATTAATCGAAAACAACCATAAATATAAACCATAAAGAAGATCACTGAATCAGCACGTGAAAGGTGTTACAGGCTTAGCCAGTAGATAATGTGTATGTGTGTGTAGGCGCTGTTGATTGCAGGAAACTAAAAAGATTGCTTAAATCAGTTAACCGCTTCTAGACTTTTTCTTCCACTGAGGCATGATGCAGCAACAAAAACTCTTAATCAGGTCGTAAACTAGGTACTGGGAAAAAATGTGTCTATTTATCATAGATGTTTCCCTACAGCTGTGTCCTGTTGAACAGGATTAAGATCAGGATAAAGTGATGGACTCTCTAAGGCTGCAGGTTAATAAAAATGCATCTTGTTCTTAATGTTGAGAGATTAGTGCATATAGAGCATGTTGAGTATCTTTGTCCGTCTCCCTCTCCCTCTCTTTCTCACACACACACACACACACACAAATACACACACAACCTATGTCCTACTTGGTGAATGTCGAATTGCCATGAAAATGAAATCTAAGGATTAGGATCGGGCCGATCTTGGCTCAGTGTATTGGACTGCAGATTTAGCAGGCAGACACAGGTTTACAATGGCATTACACTTGCACAAACCCACAAACATCCTTGCACAGTCACACGGCTGAGAAATGTAACACAAACACACACATGCATCCAAGGGCACACCTGAAGAATCACGTTTTCAGTTGATCTAAGGTCCAGGTTAAGACAGTCTGATTTAAGAGGATTAGCATAAAGGTGATTAGCGTATAACTAATTTGCATAATGTGATTTTTCTGTGGTGACTGTTTGACATTCTTGTGAACCATCCATTACATAACCCGCTGTTGGTTTCCTTTGTGCACAGCCAAACTTCCCTGGCAAGAAAACACAGAAACTTTGCCAGACAAGATTTGCCTGAAACTATACTGTCAAGTGTCAAAGGTTATTTGCATTTGCTTCAGTGTGAATCTCTGGGAAGCAATATTTTTAATTCTGACTTTTATTTCTGTATGATGTCAGTGGTTTACAAATCTGAGAAGTAAGACACAACACTGCAGCTTAACACATTTTCATGAATTGTCTTTGTTTTTCGGCTGCACATAGATCAGTTGCCAATGATATGCTGATGACACACACATTTCATTATCACCTAAAGATTAAAACCCCATAGTCTGACTTTAACGCATATGTACACATACTGTACATGTGAAACATCTTATGCATGATCAGTTAGACATTTTGCATTGTTATTTGCATGCACACTGAATTGTGCTGAAGAATCCACTTAATGAAATAAGACACCAGGGAGACATTTCTTTATAATTTGAAATAGTCTCTTCAGTCTTTTAGCAGGAGATTCATGGTATCAGTAGCTGCTTATCTTTCTACCAGTACACACCACAATGAGATAAAAGTGCTGACTTTCAGAATGCTAACCTCTTGTAACCTCAATGTCTATGTGCTTCACTGAAATTCATTGAAATTGACATAATACCACTATTAGGCTATAGTAAATATACATCCATCTATTTCTATATATATCTGTTACTGTTTTATGGGTACAGAACAGGACATCTTGTCATTATCATGCTGTAATGAGCAAGGTGATAGAGCAGCAAAATTGCTCCGAGGTCTCATCATTTCCATCTGCAAACAAGCAGAAATCAGGTCAATGACAAAGACAAGTGAAAGAAAAGACACTTAAAGTAACAAAAAATATAGGAAATGATGAACATTAACTGTAAGAGATGATAATAAACATGCATAAAAAGCTAAACAAAGCAGTAGTAAGGAAAGAGTGAGTGAATGTGTCTCTCTTTAGCAAAGTGGGAATCTAGTTAATTAAATGATGTGAAACTAGGCAAGCATATATAATTTATAGAATAGCCCTACATTCTTGTCCTTGTTCTGATTACCATGTGTGTCAACGTCATATTAACTATTTTTGTAACACTTGAGTGTCATCTAATTGCACTTCACTTGTGTAGGCACCTGCAGTGCACAGTTACCAGGCTAACACTGCCTATGTGTGACTATGGTTGTTGCTACTGCAGTTTTACTGCTTCTGTTTCCCTAAAATTTCCCCCCACTTTCATGTCAGTCTTTGTTATCTTAAGTGACTTATATTTTATTAATGAGCAGGCGGGGGGACAATGCCTTGCTCAAAGAAATAGCTGTTGCTAAAATTGAACACCATAAACCTTGGCTCCATTAATGCCTTCCTACCCTAAGCTTAATTTGGGTTCTCCAACTTTATTTCACTCACTATGCTATAAAATTTCTGCTTTTAATTTACTGCCAACCTGCACAGCTGGGTGTTGATTCTCAGTGGGTTGGTTATTAATGGTACTAATAACCAATTCAGATTACAGTCATTTTTTAGGTATAGATATGAAAATATTGCTTGTTTGCTTGTTAGTAGACAAGGGGATTTCTCAGTTGGAAGACTGTCGAAATTAAGGCTTAACAACAAAGTCAACAGCAGACCACTTATTAGTGCAAAATACAGTATGCCTTCTCAAACCATTTTGATGTGGACTCCCAGTGCAAAAAAACATAGAAAGGTTCTACATACAAACTTAAGGCTGCATTTTTATGTTTAATTTTGAACTAAAAATGAAACCATGCCTCGTATAATTCAGTTTCAGACATTAATCCACAGTTTAGACACATCATCATTTCATCATCATTTAATACAAAGTAGTGATTTGATTACACTCATTGAAAGGTACTTCCAGAAAGCAGAGTTGTCTGTAGTTAGGAGGGTGTTAATGGGTGATTTAGTTTGATGGTTTATTAATCATTTATTCAAATTTGTACCCATATAATAAAACAACAGCGTAACTTTCAAGCATGTGTACCTCAATTGGAAATGAAGTGCCACTTTCATTAACAGAAGCAGCGTTACAAGGTGGCAAAGCACACAACTGTAACATGAGAGACCGGGGTCCACATCCAGAGTCCCTTCTGTGGGAGGGTTTAGGCAACGAAAGCACTTTGGTTAAGGTTGATAAACAATTGTGGTTTTGGTTAAATTTAAATCTGCATGTTGTGTCTGAAGTCACTGGAAACCTTTTCTGTATTAAACCAAACCATGATCTAACCTTAAACAAGTTCTGCGTGTGCCTAAACGTTACTATAAATAAGTGTAATAATGCCCAATACACGTAGTCACTACAAGTCAATATTTTACCGTCACAAAAAGATGTAGGTTAAATCAATGCTTTCTATGTGACTATTTGACAAACTGCAAGTCATGCTGGCTGTCACAAACATAAGGGTAAATTCGTGTCCATGACAATAGATTACATTTTGTGACTATTTCAGGAGACTGGCTTGTACAGGGACACTCAGCCTTGTTTGAATGCATCCTTGGAGATTGTAATGAAATCTCCTTTGCATAATGCAGAGGAATACTTGTAGTAATGAAATTCACTGTGTACTCCATCTCATATTGAGTTAATGAGTTTGAACTTGTCCAGTTACGGAATCCCTGAATTGTTTTAAACAAAACAGAATAAAACAAAAATCATTTTGTTTCATAAAAAACCAAGAGCAAATTAAGCCTCATTAGAATACAGATTAGAATAAAACAAAAAACAGAACAAAGCCTTACCCCCTGTAATTTCCATTTACAATTCTTAACTATTGTAATGCAAGCTTAACCTGAAAACACACACCTGTGTTCCTTCCATTCAAACCATATCCATTTTCATAATAAAACTGGTATATGCTATCAAGGCAGCATTTGAGGTTTATTTGAATTGCACGTTGAGCTTTGGTACTGAGTTTGTTGTCATCATTGTGAGGATTTTGTGTTCATGTGGTCTGTGATTCACTCAAGAAGCACAGCAAATCTAGCTTTTTGTGATTAGACCACAATACTTTATACCCATAGGGCTCAATATGTCTGCACAGTGAGATTCATTCACCAGGGGAACTACACTGTTTTTTTTTTCTTTTTCCTTTTTTGTGTGTGTGTTGTTGTTGTGCCTGCATTCTTGTGGCAACTACTATTATGTATTTTTCTTTGACCTTACCAAAATGAATGTGAAGGCCATTTTTTTAAAATGAGGCAATTGCTGATAACCTTTCCTACTGTAGTTCAGGGTTGGATTAGGTTTTATTATACAACAGAAGCTCACAAAATATTAATGCAAAATATAGACCAACCAAACATTTGGACTTACTGATAAAGCCATCTTTGCCGATATTTGGCAACAGAGAGGAGAGATTTAGGGAAATGGTGGGGCCTTGGCCGGCCTCAGATTTTCAAAAATCACCACCAAAACACATATAAGAGGACATGAAATCACTGGGACGTCAATGTTGTTTAGTAAAACTGTGTGTATTGAGTATAAAATTGGTAGCTATACCATTATTGCTTAAATCTACACACATGCGCCTACACACACAAGCAGGTGAACTGCAAAGCTGTCCAGCACTGACTGATGACTTTATCTTTGAAAATCATTTTTAAAGTTTCCCTTGAAGTAAAATTGAAGCATCTGTCACGATGCCTGGCACCCTTCCTGTCTCTCTCTTCCCATTTTGTCTTGCTCTCCCTCTTTATGTCCATCACATCTTTCACACCTCACTCCATCTTCATTGTTCTCTTTTTCTCTGCAGGGACCATTTTTTCTTAAGTCACATTCCACCTCTGCCACTGAGTGGATTCCTTCCTCTCGTTCTGTTTTCACCCCTTTTTATAACCCATCACCTCTTCACTCACATTTCTTTCCGTCATTGAGTTCCTTGCTTTTTTCCATCTCACTGTCAAGCTCTTCCGCTGTGCTTTTCATCTTCGTTTTTGCATCCTTTCCTTTTCCTGTTCTTGCCTCTTGTGTCTCATTATCTCACCTCAGTTTCTTCTCATTTGCTTTTTCCTCCATTCCTCTTCCCCTCATCCTTTTCTCCAACAGAGTAAGCAGGTCTATTTATCACCTACCTGGTTGCTTATGGATACAGGGTTCTGGAACTCAACTTTTTATGTGTTTCTCTCAGCATTTTCACAGCCATTTGTCTAAAATCTTGACAGCTCAGCCACAAAGCTCCGACAGACAACTGGAAAACAGACCTGCTATTTGCCTAATGACATCAAGTTTAATATGTCTTCTCAACAAGGCAGAAGACAATAGTAAGTGCCTGCTTGTTGAATTTGTGCAAGACTGACAGCTTAGACACCAAAGTTAAGGCAATAAAACAGAACAGAATTATACATGAAGCAGAAATGAATAGCAATGAAATGAATAGCACTAATAATAGCAGTTTGAAATCCTGACAGGAAAAGCTGTTTTAAGTTGACATCCTCTGACTATATACACGTAGTTACTTAACTAATGACTGCCAGTCATCCCACACAGTCACACTGGGGAGAATAAGCAACCAAGAAGTTGAAGGTCCTTTAGAATTTGACAACAGGAAATGCACACTTGATAAAGTGTCTGATATTCTGCTCATAATCTATGACATCTGTTTGTATTGATTCCAGTTTTTGTCAAAAATTCTCTGAATACAAACCCCATGATCTCATTTCATCATTGTTTGTAGTTTGTAGAATTCCTTGAGGGCTGTTTCTCTAGAGGGTTAATACAGTGTTGCTTATAAACAGAAAATAACAGTGCTGATCCCGCCCTATGTCCCACACCTCACAATTCACATTGAACACTAGTGGATGGGACCTTTGATCCCATTCGTGTCCCAGAACTGCATGTGTTAATGTGTAATCAGTCTCTTCCTTTAAGTTAATTTGGCCAAACTTAACCATACCTAAATCAGGACTACTAATACACTACAATATCAGTCTTACATACAACATAGAAATTGTGCATTCCCTCCGCACTACCATACTCATGTACAATGTAACCCCAAGTCTAACTCCCACGCACACAACATCTTGCACATAGAGTTGATCCTGCGTGCGCGCGCGCGCACACACACACACACACACACACACATACATATGTAGGTAGCTGCAGCTGGCAAAGCTTGTGTTTGCCATGTGACTTGTATAAAAAAAAGATAAAATATAAAAAAGAGAGTCAGTGCTTCAAGGTTGTCTGCTCTTGGCTATGGCTGCTTGCTTCAGTCACATTGAGATCAACTCATTTCACAGCTAACAGCTCTGATTGACTCTGTGCATGTTTGTTTGAGATGAGCAGGATCACCTCCTCTTGGCAAACATAATGTTGATGATGTGACATTTTGGAAATCTAACTGCAAACATTTTTCAGATTATTATTATTTATCGTCTGAGGGTCAAAGCTAATACCATCATATAAATGCAATCTCTGATTACTTACAGTTCATGCATTAAAACTCCATAGGAATGAGAGCTAAACATCATTGAATGCTGAGATCATGAACAAACACGTAAAACTGTGTTCAGTGGTTTAGCACATGTGCTGAGGTTCTCTTTGTCTCTTTACAAAGGATGCAGAAAGGTAGTTGTGTGCATATGTTGTCCTATATTTAGGTGAAGTGCAGAGTAACAGGTGTAGTGAAGGAAAAGGAGGGTATTTTCTGGATCTGTTTGTTTGAACTGGAATGGACTGAAAAGGGGTAATGTTAAGACCATACCTGGCTTCATCAACAAAATGCATGAGCAAGTGCTGACATGGGATCTCAAGGTTTAGTGTGACAAGGTGAGCTTTCAGCCTGCTAAGTACATTGGCCAGTGACTCCACTGTGGAGCCAGGACAGAAAAGAGTCTTCACCAAGATGAATGACAACAGGGTTCTCAGTCATCCAGAGGCTGAGACCGATGGATTGTAGGGTTTGACCATGGCTTGGCGGTGGGTAGGAGCAGCTCCCTTAACTGTCCTATAGGTTTGCACCAGAGTGTTAAACACCATACAAGCTGCAATAGATAGCTGGACCATTGGATGAAGAAGCACAGCAGTGTAGGAAAACTATAAGAGTGAGGTACTGCTGAGAAGTGCTGGGTGATACAAAGGTCCTCACAGAGCAAGGTGGCATCACCACCATCTGTGTTGTCAGTGGTGTTCCCCTTGAAGGAATACAAGCCCAGAAAAAAATTGTGATATACAGTTACATATTCCGTTAAGTTTTAGTACACATCAGTATTTCCTTCTCTTATTCATCCATCCAGTGAAAGCAAATTCAATATTTGTTCATCCTATCCTTCACAAAATTAGACAACAATATAATTGTTGTCAAGATAACGACATCAGGTGATTGTCTGATTGCCACTTATCACCAACAGGTTTTAATCAACTACCAGCGGAGGCCAAACACAGGGAGAGGCATCAAGGTAAGTAAAAATCAATCCATCATACAGTTTTCATCTCTGGGAGAAGTAGAAAGCACAGGGCAAAATTGTTTTCCCTCGAATGCAGAATGCAGCCAAACGAATCACCTTTTGAGGTTCAGTGCTGTTTGTGAGGATGTTTGCCTGTAAAATTAGATATTGATTTTCCTCTCTTTGCTGCCCTCCTGATGTCTAGTGCTGGCTGTCATTCGTAGGCTTTGCTTCACCAGCTTCTTATTCTCTCTTCCCTACTCTCATTTCACCTACTTTCACCACATCACCTCTTCCACATTAATTCTTATCATTTGCCATTTCTTATACTATCTAATATTTATTTAGCATGTGCAACATTAAGGGGCGATCCGTACAGGGTGGATCCCACCTCTCGCCCAGTAACAGCTGGGATAGGCCCCAGCCCCGCGACCCTTAACGGATAAGCAGTATAGATAATGGATGGATGGATGGAACATTAAGGGGTCTTTCCTGTAAACAACTTGAATATCTGTAGGAACAATTCATGGCTTAATTTGCTTGCTTTGCACGGCAGTCATGTTTGATTTATACCACATTCGAAGTCTGTCGCCCTACTTTGGAGAAACTAATGTAAACAGAGGCAAACTCAACCAGTCATTTTTGACAAAATCATTATGCTTCATATCCCTTGAGGGCTGAGAGTCTGCAGATTTTCCTACAAACAGGGAATGGCTGATTTTACTAAGTAATTACTCAGTAAAATGTGGTGTATTGTATCGGTTTCTGTTTGTGTTATCTGTTTTGTAGGACACCATGTGTGCTCTCACCCCTTTAAGACCAGTTGTACTGTTTTAAAATCAACCACAAAAGAAAAAACTTTTCAGTGAAATCAGCAGGTGTCTGGCAAGAAGAAGAATTTGCAGACTCCCAGTCTTCCGTGGACATAAACATCTCACTTGTTCTTGTTCCAGTGTGCGTGATTTGGCTTTCTTTCTCCAGTCATTCAATCTGTATCTGGTGTTCCCTCTGTATCCTCTTGATATTCATACACCATTTTCTAACACCTCACCAGCAGTGCAACATTCATCTATACATTCCATCTAAAAGCAGTAATGTTGTCTTCAGGCCAGCCAGTCCCCTAAAACCTTTTTTTCATCTATAAATGCATGAACAGCCTGTCAGGTGTGTGTGTGTGTGTGTGTGTGTGTGTTAGACTGTGTGAGAAAGAGAGCAGTAAATCAAAGTATTGTGTGTTAAGCTCCAGCATGATAAGCATGTTTCCTCCAGACACTCACGCACACATACAGCTACGTTCACAGCTACATATTGGCACACGCAGAACATAAACACATACACAAGTTGAAACAAATTCTCACATTAATACTCACACACACACACACACACACACACACTGCTGCTGCCTCACTGCCTGACAGCTATGAAATGGAAGGCAAGTGTATCTCAGTAAATACATGTATGTGTATATAGACTATTTTAATCTATCAGGCGAGTATGACAGGCCTATTTCCTCAGAGTCTAAGATGCTGATGGTTTGGGGGAAGTCAAAGCTTGCTCAATTTATCACATCCACAATGGTTTCTAGCTTGCATTCACTAACCACTTCACTATAGCAAAGCCAAGCGGGGCTTCATCCGTCCGAAAGTTACACCATTACCTTATTTTATTAATTATATATATATATATATATATTACTATTTTTACCTTATTAACTTAAGTACTGCCTATTACTCCACTCTGACTGTTATATCTTAGCCATTTACATTTAAAGAGGGAACCCAAAATTAAACAATGTCAACCTCTTTGAATAAAAAAGCACTGAAAAGCTTCCTTGTTGAAGCAGCAGTATTCAACGCTTTGAGACAAGAAGTGTATTGGTAGCCTGTCCACACCCTCAGTGTTTGGTCACGCCTCAACACTTGTCACTCATCTTGAGGAGCTGTCACTCACTCTGGGGTTGATTTAAGAACCATCCACAGACTGCAGATGCACTTTGTCCCTCAAACAAATTGCTTTTTGGGGGTTTAAGTGCCTTGCTCAAGGGTTATTATTTTATGATTTAAGATGACAGGCAAAGTGCATCTTGGTGCATAGAGGTTGTATTCAGACAGACAAGAGCACTGTGTGAAAAAAATGCAGCCCCCTCATTTATTTCAGTGGTAATGCCACTCAGAGGGCTCTGGCACACAAGTTGAACCATTATTTTATAACTTGAACACACTTTATCATCATTATAACAAATGAATGCTGATCATTTTATAGACATTAAGTCCTCTCCCACAGTATTATATACTACTGTGCAGTTTTTGTGTCAAATTTATGGGTCTATTACTCAAGCTGGCCCTCCTGGATATTTCATTTTTTATATATTTCATTGCCTTACCAGGACATGAAACAGCATGTCCACGGCAACAAAGCCCCTTGCACTTCTTTTCTTCTCACAACTGGGGTCTGATCTCCTTGTATTTCTTCAGCGATTAAAGAGATACAGCTGTAGCAACAGGGGTTGAGATATTCTCACTTTTGAGAAGTATTGGTCAGAAAACCCCAAAATGTAGGATCCTACATTTTCCATACTGAAACCAATATCATATTTTATTAAACTCTCCCTGCCTGACAAATGCCCATGTATTTCAATCTCCACACCCTTCGCTTTGGAATACACGTCACCTCTCATAAATTTAGAGTCTCGGAGAGATAACCCTGATGTCATCATTCAAGTTATTGCAGACTTTAGAAAGCTCTTCCAGAGTCACAGAAAACATTATATACCTGTTTTTACACTCTCTGTGATGTATAAACCATGCTAAGTGTTAAATCAGTGGATATCCCCTTTGATAATGCAGAGCTTTACTTCTTGCTAACTCACAGTTCAGAAACAGACATGTAAATGATGACACAAATTTCACCTTTTTCAAGGATAACCTGGCTCCCCTTATGTGCCATGTAAAGCTTAAAAATTACCATGCAAGAAACACAGGAGCTCATACAGTGGTTACATCTGTAGTATTGTAGTTTGCTTGAAGGAATGTAATATATGAATTTGGCTGAGCATCATCACCTTAATGAGTCTCCACCACCTGCTTCACTTTCTGTTCACCTCTTTGGACTAAATTTGATGCTCTGCTTAGCAGCTACCGAGCTGTTTGGTGGAATTTCAAGCCTTTTTTCCTCTTCATTTATATTTGTATTAATATGACGTTATAATCATTGCATAAGTCTGCAGTGCTTTAATGAAGCGAGCAATGCAAGTCCAACACTTAATTATAGCTAATGGCTTCATAATAAAACTGGTTTTGATCATGCAATGCAGTTTGTATCTGCCTCTGCCCCCAAATGTAGCCTTAAATCAAATCATCAAAGTAAAGCTGCTAGGTAAATAGACAGGCTGACACATACATTGCCTCACTCAGCCTCTCTGCTATTCCACTTCTCCACAAACACAGTCATAACCTCCTGTCACATCCCGGTGCACAACAGCTCTTTGTCTTATTACTTACTTTTACAACTGGTTTCCTCTCTTCACACCACCCCCCTTCTCTCTTCGCCTCCCTCTTTTCCTCCATCAGGACATTATGAAGTTGAAATAAAGGCTCCACTGGCACTGCCTCAGAGGACACACATTCCAACTGCTGCTGCCGTCTCTGAGGCCAAATATATAAAACACAGAGGGACAGTGACAACCAATGTCCCGTGTCCTCTGAAATTGGATTCCCCTCCAACCTCCCCTCAGTTCTGTGTCTCTCTTTGCTTCATCTATCAATAGTGTCAGATACAATTCAGCTCCCTAAAGTACATAACATCACAGAGAACTTTGCCAGTGTATTTCAGAGTGAAAATGGCTTAAATGGCTAAAGTATAATAAATGTGTAGGACTCCGACTTGGGGGTGTTGCTGCAGAAACTGACGGACAGCTTAAATTGTTTCACAGGCTGTAGTGACACACACATTAAAGGGACAAGAAGAACTCACATGCAGTAGTTAAGGGCTACCATTAATGCATTTCTAACCAACATTCTATCTAAATATAAATATCTGATGTTACTTTATAAGAGAAGGGATACATATTTTAAACACAATGAAAGGAAAGAGAAGGCAGTCAAGTGTCGATCCCTGCCTCCAACATAGCTGCCAACACTGAAATGTGAACCTTAAGAATGAGCAGTATAGATAACAGAGAGATGGATGGAAAATATAGAGCTAACAAACAATTAGCAAGAAGGTTACATCACAAGAGCAGTGAATATAACCACACGAGAGAATGTGCAGCTGTGTGTGTCTGTTTTTCCTAAGATGTTGTCCAGCTATAATAGATTGTGCTGACAATAAAATGACCCCTGAGCAGAACAAAACAAGATCAGTTACAATGCATAACACTGACAGAAAGATCTGTGTCGAGGTTCTTTCCCACTAAGGTCCCAAAGCCTAGTTCCATTGCAAACAGAAGCTTATTCATCTTAACAATTTGAAACGTTTTTGTTACATTTTGGGGTTAGATACACAAAAGTGAGGACCCAGACACAGAATACAAGGAAGTGATGAAGCAGTCCAGAGATTTGTTGCAACAAAAACCTTACGCTGAAGGTGATGGCGGTGAGGGCAAACAAATGTGAACATTCCAACTCAAAAAGGAAACATGCAGAAGATCATGAAAAACATGAGACACAGTTCAATGCTCAGGCAAATTTAAGAGTGAAAGACAGGACTTACATACACACAGGGGGTGATTACTAATCAGACACAGGTGGGCCAGAAAACAAGTGGGAAAAAAGAAGACAGTCAACAAAGCCACCAGAGACAAAGGGGAAGTAACTACAAAATAAAAGAAGAAGACAAAAAATCATCTGTCAGTAAAAGTCACAGTCAACTTGCAACTTGTCTGAGCTTTTGTCCACTAAGATCCAGGAGTTGGAGTGTGGCAGCCTGTTGTGTTAATTTAGTTGACCTCAGGACTTAAAGGGTTTTTGCTTTGTTTTCCTCTGCATATTTTCATCCATGTGTCATCACACCAGGTCTTACAATGAGAGAGGGATTTTCAGCAGATAAACCAGCCTCACCTCTCATCTTAATCAACAAGTCAATGGTTTCTTTCATTCTCTCTGCCAAAAGAACAGGTACCTTCCTTCCTTGTTTTCCTGCAGACTTCAGTGCAAGTTAGTAGTAGTAGTTAGCTCTTTTTCTAATGGTGACAGGGTTTCATATTTGTCCTCATTTATGGGATTTGTGCTTACTCTTGTGTAGGATTCAAAAGTCAAGCTTGATGCTTCCTCTTATTAAAGACAATGACCTGTGCCAGAATATCTTATATGCTGTTTAAGCTGAGTTGTTGTGCCAGCTCCTTGCGTCATCTTCTACATCACCAAGATCATTCCTCAAAGCCATCATATTTTTGGTGAGAGGCCGTCTTGTTTAATCCAAGTTTTTTTCTTTTTCTTTTTTTTTAAATTTATTCTTTTGCTCTCTTCCCTGTCAAGTCATCATCATTCATAAGAGTCTCTGCAATCAAGACCACCACTGCTCCTTTAAAACAAAATCCAATTTTGACTGCTGTTGAAGGTGTACATAAATATTCCAGACCCCTCACAGTCCATATCTTTAGCAATCAGCATGAACTCGCCAAGTTCACCCATGTGCAATGAACTGGTGCCTAGACTTTACATTGCATACAGCGATTCTCCATACCTACCAACTAAGGAATCACTCCTGATGTGAAAGGACACATCTTGTCATTAACGATATCCTGACATCTGTTGGAATTTTGGAATATTGGAAGAAGGCCTGTGATTTGACTCTATACTACTCCTTTTATACTACTACATTTTTTTAAAGCCTCAACAGAAGCTTTATCAAGGAGCTGCTTCCATGTCACTTGTTGTTCTCCTCCTTTTTCCAGGACTTTGGTATTATGCTTGAAATGGCCTCCTTTCTTTTGATCCTAAAGCTGAAGACATATGCCACATCCCTCCAGGTTTTTACAGTCACAGTAAAATTCAATTTATCTTTTTTTGTTCATCTTTTGTTCTTTATCTTGTCTTTTCACAGAAGTTCATAGGTTTGTTTGCTTTTGAATGCTGGACTTGTCTCTTTGCTGATCTTCACCTTGACTCAAACTGGTGTCTGGTCCTTTGAGATCTTTTCTGAACAATTTCTCATCTTTATATGGGCTTTTCAAGTATTCTTTATCAGCGCATCCACTACAGTATTATTTCTCATTAAGTAGAACCCCCATATTGATTAGAGTTCTTTCAAAGTTGTTAGTCAGAGCCCCTCTTGTAATGCCATCTGTCCACAGTCAGATTGCAAATTCAGAGCTCCATGCCCTCTCCCTGGTTCCATTTGCATATCCTCCACCCTCCTGGACTCCTGTAGCAGAAGTAGCCATACAAGATCAGCTTCACCTCTGCATCTATTCTCATTCAGAGAGACCCAATGGAGCAATTCATGGTTGAATAACACCTAAGACGCTGGGATGGAGGGTGGTCATCTCGCAACATTCCTTGGAGAATGGTAAAGTTCACCCATGGGCCCTTTTGTCTCAGTGCTTCTCCCCTGCAGAAAGAAACTGTGAGCTCCTGCCAGTGATGCTGGTAATAGCCAGTGACGTGGCATTGGCTTCAATGCATAAATAATAAATATAAGCTTTAATACATTAATTGGTTTTGTTTCTCCCCCATATGTCTCAGTTACTAAAGACATCCCCATCATCTGCCACCACAACCACACACATAAACATAAACAGTTGTGGCTTCTGCAGATTCTGTGGCCAAAGACCAATCATGCAAATGAGGTTTGCATATCCAATTAGAAAAGGGCCAGGGGGGCAGTGTGGGCGTCAGAGTCTTTGTGTCCAGCTGAAATCTGGCACCAGGTGGGAGGAAGGAGGAGGCAATTCTGATCAAATGACCATGGAGTATGAGAGGAGGGAGGCTAATTCTGCATTTAGATGGGTTTTTTGCCTTTTGGTCTGGCTGAAACATTTCCATTCCAAGAAAAAACTGTTATAGCATAATGGTTAACTTTTATGTTAAAAAAAAAAAAAAACAAACAAACAAAAAAACTGATGTGTGCTGTAACCTCTTTGTCCATAAGCAGTAGATCTAAAAAATGACAACACAGAAATGATGAGAAAGAATTCAAAACAGGTTTTACATTATGAAGTACATGACAAAAAATTTATTTATGTTTTCTCCCAAAAGAATATGAGAGATTCAAGCTGTTCCAAGTAGACTGTATTAGATCCTTGAAATTTATCGTCTAATTAATCAAACTGACAAGACAACCTATTGATCTAGATATTGCGTATAACAACTGCCTTCTGTGTGACAGTCCTCTGTTTTGACATCCCACCTATCCACCCCAGTCTGCTCCTAACATGGACTTTGTCAGTCTTTATACAACGTCACCAAGCCTCCACAACTGTGGGTCATAATAACCTGTTGATCAGACAACCCATGGAGTCATTTTTTACAGAAAGACTGACAATTATTGCCTGGCTGTTATATCCAGGGATCTATTTAAAACTAAATTTAAACTGTCTGTCTCTATACCTATTTTATTATATTTTCTGTATGTATTTCATTCTAATCCTACACTCAGTTTGTGCATGTAATTATTTTTCATTTATTTTGTTTATTTAAATGTTGGCATCAGGCAAGGTGAGTTGTTTGTCTGTGAAGCCATGCACATTACACATTACTGTTATCTTGATAAGAAGATATAAGATGATATTAGTAACTGAAATGAACATGTGTAGTATCAGTGGTATGACCCACTGTTTCAGTAACGAGTTGAAACTCACCTTGTGTTTCTGTCCTCTCATCTTTGTTCCATCAGGGAACCAGCAGATTTACACCGTCAGCAGGGTGGCTTTGGCCAAGGTCAAACAGTGGCTCATCAGTGTGTGTGTTTGTGTGATTTAGGTCTCCCGTGGGTGGGCACTTAAGCTTTGATGATTGAATCGGTGTCTCCATGTGATTGGATGTGTGTGTGTGTGTTTGTAATATGTATGAGGCTGCTAGGTGATTAGAAGTGTCATACTAACACACTGAAATTTCACTTCCCCCTCAGATAAATGTGATTGCTGCAATTTACAGCACAGCTGGATCAGTTATTTCTCTTCCTGCATTATATAGATGTGTGTGGTGATACATTAGAATACGTCTGCTCACCAGAATTCACCATCTCATTCCCTCATTTAATTTATCCATCACTTCATTTAGCAACTGAAGACAGTTACAATTTCTATATTTTTTTGCTGATTGTTAGAGTTATGACTGTTTGTGTATTGAAGTAATATGCTCCATCTTGTTACATATTCTAACACTGATATGTGTAACAGTTATTTAGTTGTGTCCACTTATTTCTTCTCTTGTGCAACTGCAAAACAAATTATACATACAATTGGACATACTTTTCCTTCCATGATAGACAAGGCCAGCGATGTTGGTGTTGAATTAGCATGAACATTATGTAAACCTATGGGACTTAACTCTGTGGTTTCCTGCTCATCACTGTCTTACTTTGTGTGTCTGGGTGGTCTGTGAGTCCGCACTCAAAGTCCACACACTCACTTTAATCCAAACAGCCAGTCTGATTCATCTGGCTTTCATATGTGAATGACAGCTGCAGATATTTGGTTTGCAAGTTTAACTGGTTACTGTCCAGTTAAACCTGCAGCATGATGCTGTGAAGGTGATAGACAGCTGCATTGCTGTATTTGCCTTATGATGTGTCTTTATACCACTAACATAGAAAATGGATGCAGACACATATTCAGCATAACATTTTTCCCTGATATATGTACACACCTTTGCAAAAAAAAACTTTTCAGACAATTCTGAGAAAATGTGTTGTATAAAAGCCAAGACACTATAATGACTATTCTGCACTGTTATTATGGGTCATTTAGTGACGCTGATTCCACAAGGCTCAGCTGATGCTTTTTTAAAAATCTATAATTATAGTTAGACTGGCAAAGTGTTGCTTGAAGCTCACATCACCGTGATGAAAGGCGTTAAATGAGAAAAAATTGTCTTAGTGACTATTAAACCCTCTCAGGTACTTTACTCCCTCTACCTGCAGCTCCCTGCAGCGAGAAACATGAGCAGCTGGTCTCCCATGAAGAGTTTAAGCTGAATATGAAACAAACAACTTGCAGTACAGAGCAGGTCTGCTTAGCAAAGAACCATATTTGTGTGGACCCTGATCTTCCATAGTGACTGCAGTGAACCTTTGGTGAAATACAAAAAGGTTACTGGTTGTACCACAAATGCACAAAAATATGTTACATTGCGTACCTTTTTCATGGCACCTCCCTGTCTACCTACTCACCTGGTCTTCTTTCCTCATTTACACAGTAGTATGTATACTGGTCCATTTCCACCAGCACTCTGCCAGATTGTTTATTGTGCCATCCCACCTGCAGCTTTCCAGCCTCACTTACCTGTTCTGGTCTGTCTGTATTGACCTCCTGCTTGTTTGCCTGCTCCTTGCCTGCCCTTTGCCGACCACTGCATGCTTCCTGTTTATCCTTGTCAGCCAAGCCTAAACAATGGTGAACATTTTTTATCAGTGTCTGAGTCATGCATATGAGTCTTTCCAATTCTGAACTGTTATAACTGAGCACAGAAAGCTGGAAAGGCTTGCGAAGCTCTTGCTTATACAGAGACATGTAGTACAAGCTCTCCTTATTAGACCATATGTGGCTGCCTATAACAATGTAGAACTCCCTCTGAAATCACTATTTTGCATTTCCACATGTCTGTTTGTGTACTGGCTAAACACAAGATACATGTGTTAAACAGTGACCTTTAGAGGTGATGGTAGGCATGTATTTAGAGAAAACCAGGCTAGCTGTTTTGCCCTGTTTTCAGTCTTTATTCTAAATGCATCCTCTGCAGTGAATGATATTTATCATTCTTCCTATGCCAAATTTTCTCAAATTATAAACTGTATGATATTGAAAGGTAGAGGCAATGTCTCTATGTTACTGTAACTGAGGCCTGGTAAGGATTCGCTAGTTAAGATGGATACAGTTTCCCCACCTGTTCATGCATATCACCACTGGGGTTTGGTGAGGCAATTTGAATGCAGGCTGAGAGTCTTTAAAGAGTCTTGCACACAGAGTTGAAGATTTATTCTACTTTAATAAGGGTTAGTATGGTGGGTGGTTAAATTACTGCTCGCCCTCTCACATGCAAAGGTTAAATTAGGCCATAGTCTTGGCCTCCATTTAAACCACTTAAACCTGCTACTGCTTGTCAACTTTACCATATGCAAAGACATTTGTTCAGTTTTAACAAGGACAGAAGTAGGAGCCTAAACTGCCAATTTAGTATTTCCTGTTTACCTCTGGGCATTTTCTCTTTTGAAGAAAGCAAATTATTAAAAATAAAAGTTTTGCCACATAAATAAATTGATAGAATTTGTCTTTGTGGATTTGGATGAGTGCATGGATTATCATCATTACCATCATTGTCATCATCAGCACCTTTTCTTTTGCCTTTTCTTTCTGTCTTTCTTTCTTTTTTTTGCAGGCCCTCTGTGGATTTATGTGTAAGTAGTGTTGCATTAACATTATTGATTCCTGCAGTTTGATGATCTCCTGGTGGATTTACCCAGAGATTAATTCAGTTAATTCATTCATCAGCAGGACATTTTTTAACTGCTCTCAGATGTTATTCATGATGCTAATAATACAGTGGACAAAACCCCTCCACACAGTATTGGCTTAGTTAATAATGTTAATTTTGTTCATCTGCTGTCATTTGAGCATTTTTAGACTCGGCAAGAGAAATAATGGGAAGTGGAACTGATGTTTACTCTTCTCCTAAACTATCCTTAACAGTATGCTTGTCATGCATACTGTGGGATTTGCTGATTTAATGAGGATTGTTAGAGTTCTTCTCTGGATTGTAGATAATTCTTGTCACCTTCTCTTTTATATCCACCTGTCCTCTGTGGGACTGAGGTAGAATTAAAGCATAAAATCATCAGAAAATCAGAACTCTTACCTCTTGATGTGTCTTTATATGCCAATTCATTTTTTTTTCCAGTCCACATGTTCTCAGACAAAAAAGAGTGAAACTGACACCAGAGGCCAAGGTTTGTGTCCAGTGTGTGTTTAGGTTTGAGCTACAAAAGCACCTTAGTTATGGGAAAATGTGTTTTTTTTCTACATACCCTAAAAGACAAGTCTGGTGATTCGCTGTGTTTTTCTTGCTGTCAACAAGTTTCAGGAAAAGACCAAAGCCAGTTGATCCTACTAACAACCACTGTTTATGTCTCCAAAGCCTGATATAGCAGCCTGGTCAAATGGCGTATGAATAACACACCATGGTCTTTTAATGATTCCACTCGGCTTGTCCTTCATGTAGCCCCCGGCACATTGACTTACCAACAATATCTCTACAGGTTCAAATATGACTCGGTTCAGTGTGAGTCAGTGTTCAGACAGATTTCAGTGCTGTTTCTTGAGAGGATACTGAGCTTTAATTCAGCAAAATGCAATTAAGATAACTATGACTTCATTAAAGAGACAGATTATCACCTGTATGTTGTTTGAATAACTTCATTAATTAAGTCCACTCGACTTGTAAACAAATTATTTCTGTAAGTATTAGCTGTCTGTCGGCACAGTTTGCTTATTTCATTGTTGTGAGTAATTTGTGAAATTAAATTAGAATGCGGCTGACAGCAGGAGAGAAGATTTAAAGACGAGAAGGATATTGTACCATGTATCTTGTAGTGGGGGAAAGAAAACACATACTTGACATTTTACTTAAACAGAGACACTGTAGGAAGACTTCTTTTTGCTCTCTGTGTGTGTATGTGTGTGTTGATGTCTCTGACTGTATCCCACTGTGAGTACAGTACATTCATGTCTGTATGCTTATTATCTCTGGGGTGTTATTATTTCTGCATGTGTTTTCTCTCTCTCTTTCTCTCTCTCTCTCTCTCTCTCTGTGTGTGTGTGTGTGTGTGTGTATGTATGTGTGTGCATCGTGTACTTCTGAGCCATGCTGTGTCTCAGTGAGAGGTTTCCATTGTTTGATATTTAGAAAATGGACCAAGAGAAAGTAAACACACACACACACACACGCACTCAAACACACGGACACACATCTGGTTAATTATGAGCAGGAAACCTCACATCTGTTTGCTGTCAAAACAACAGGCATCATGGGTCCTCACAAACCAACATACTGTATACACACTTACACACCTCTACAGGTACAAATACCACACACACACACACCACAGCTACTGTCAGTTGTAGTGGGACAGACAGGGAGAGAAATGTGTTCATGAACCCATGACGCAATAATAATGTCACCGTCTATCAACAAAACTCAACAGGCTTTGTTCTTCATGATACACACACACACACACACACACACACACACAAATTCTGTTTTGACAGCTTCACATACTCACTAACAGCCTGAACATACAAGAAAGCTTCGTCATGGGGGCCTCAGAGGAATACATTTTCACTAATCAGCAGCCATATCAGGCTGGAACCTAATTTAGAGTGCCTGCATCATCTCAAAGTTGGGAAACTTCTCTTTAACCTTCAGCCTCCTCCCTTTCATCTGCGTCTGCCCTCTGTGACCAAAGTAGATCTAACAGCTGAAATCAACAAGGGAACAGATGGTGTACATGATCAATCAGTTGCGAGAGAAATGCAGTCATTATCAGAGTTCAGCTCTGGAGAAAATAATGGACTTCAGCCATGTTTTGAGCCGAGAAGGTGGCCACATCTGGACATTTCATGCTGATGAGGTTTCAGATGTGGGTTTTCTTGTATCCCAATTGATGTGGTTTAAATTCACTGATAAATATAATATGACAAATGGACACAAATTCAAATAAAGCCATACAAAAGTTTTCTTTGACTTTCATGTATATCCCTGTTTATTTTGAAGTACTGCTGCTACCTGCTGCTACCTTGCTCTGCTGATTATAATCACTAGTGCAGTGCCTGTTCAAAATGTCAGTAGGGGGTGATTGCTTGGCCTCTGTTAATCCAGCTTGCTCTCTAGGCTGCAGAGTACGTGGTCAGTACAGCTGGAGTTTGCTGCCCTGATCCACTCTGATGGTGTCTGGGTGATGCCATACAGAGCACTGTTGCAATTGAGCTCCACCTTTCTTAAAACCCTGCCATGTGCACTGTATAAATTGTCCCGGTGCGGTTCTTCCTGTGTAGAGTTGTTCCACCTTTTTCTTCACAGCAAGTAACTTGTCAAAAATTGATGTTTGAAGCTTTCTCAGAAACTGCTCATCAAAAAACTTTACAGTCGACACTGCATCTCCATAGGTCCTCAGCAATATACCCACACAAGTTTGAAGTCAATTGGATGAGAGGTTGTTGAGAAAATCAAAAGACAGACAGACAGATTAATACATTTAGAGTTTGAAGATCTGGGCATGATGACTGATTAGACCAAACTGGACCAGGGTACTGTGATCCAGTTGCTACCCATCATTCACATTGATAGTATTTTAAACAATTTCCTTTTTTGTCTTTTTTACATGGATTTGAAGTGTCAGTTAACAAGGGCTCTCTTGTCTTGTTCTCTTTTCATATGCTTTCTTTATGGCCATCGATTCATTTTTTTTAAAATCAGATTTGGGATACACAGACATAGGATAGTATGTGCAGTCACCAAAAGAAGATATGAGCAGGATTTGATAATTAAACGTGACTGTCTACAGCCTCTGTTGTAAGTTCGGGTCCATGATTTAAGTCACTGAAGGAAAAATAGGTAGAACACAAACTTTGTAATTTTAGCTAAATGACAAACTAATCCCAGTGTGGCTGCAGATGTATTTTGTATTCTCAGAGTCAGCCAGCCACAGAGCTCAAGCACACCTAGATTCAAGCAAGATCTATTAGAATAATTTAAAAAGCACAAACAACAAATAATCAAGTTATGTCATTCAGATTATTAAAGCAACATTATGCAACTATTTTACCTTAAAATAACAGCTTCAAAATAATTTTGATGTTATAGGGAGAATGGTGCCTCTACCATCCACACTCTGCACACCTGTTCTTGCTCTATGTAGCTTTGGTGAATGGGTACAATCTCACACGTGATGTGTTTAATTGAGTGATAGCAGCTTAAACTGCCAGAATTAGGCCCTGCAAGTAAAGACTTGGAAGTCAATTTTTTTTTCTGTACATGAAAACCGTTTGACCACTCAGACTTAGAGTACAACAGAATTAACTGCTGCTTGTTGCTGCAGAGGGCACTGTTGCTCAGCAAAAAGTTACATTGTTTTGCTTTAAACAAATGTATTTATCTATATTCACTTCCTCCCTACTCACTGCATTAAGCATTAAATCTGACTCTGCAAAATTCTCACAGATACTGTAGATATAGTAAACAGTTGATGAAAGTTTTTAGATATGGAAGTTAAGTGTCTTATGTGTAGACATAAGAAACTTTAATTTACAGTCTGATATCATACAGTTTGCATTATTTTGTTGCCAATTACGTCGCCTTTGCATTTGTATATTTTTGCAAATGATGCGTGGCATATTGTAAAATGTCCTCACTCTCGTTATTTCCCAGTGTTTTCAGCCTTTGTGATGCCTGATGCCTTTTATTTCTGTTTCTGCCCCAGCTTTCCTTTCTTCGTCCTTCTTTGTAGGTCCTAGTATTTACATAATTTACTATCCTCTGTCTTCTTTTTCACTCTCCTTCATTCACCCTTTTACTTCTCTCATAATCTTTTCCTTCATTTATTTGCTCTTGTATCCCTCCTTAATGGCTTTATCCCTCTTTCCTTGCAATATATCCCTCTCTAAGCTCCAGTATATACCTCTTTCAGTTCCTTTATTTATTCTTGTCATTCTTACACTTGTTCTGTCTTTCCAGAAACTCATTTTGTGACTCATTATTTCTAAATGGCAGCTGTCTTTCTTTGCGGCAACACATCTTCTTTACTTGCAATCAGTTTTGTGTCACTGGGAAAAATGAGAAGTCAATAATCATTAGGCTTATGAATAGTACATGATGAAGCGTGTGTGCGTGTGTGTGTGTGTGTTTGACTGGCATCTGAGGAGAGTATGATGAAAAGGCAGCTCAGTCAGTTGAATAATGTATGGTGTCAATGACCATTTATTTACATCAGTGATTACTGAGCAGCATGTCAGCTCCTCTTAAGTTCCTAGACTAAAAGTCATGCATTTTCCTTTAACCCATTGAACTTGATCAGTGCAGTTAACCTAAAGAAATTGCATACCCCTTTGACTTGGATTTACACCTTGGTCTCTAATGAACAGAAATATACACATAATGGTAAAACAGACACAACTAACTATTGCCAGTGATAGTGCTACCTCCAATGTCCACAATGGTTAAACGAACATGAATCTGTTAAGAAATCACATAAAAAGACAATCCCTATCATTTAAGGTACTACCTCATAATCATCATTTATAGACATTTGATGCACTGTCCGAGAAATCCAGCTGATCGCTGCATGTAAATCCATGGTAACAGTGCAAACAGGAACTGCCAATAGTAACTGCAGCATGGATTTCCATGCAAAATTCAAATTCACCAAAATGTAAAGAAATATAAGCTACAAAATGAGCCTGAAGATGAACCTGACTATCCCAAAAATAAGAAAAAAACAATAATACATAGAGAGAGTGAAAGAGTGAAAACTTTGAAGTCACAATTTATGATATTTCACGAAAGAAATCCACATACAGATCATTTAAGATCATTAATTCCCGTTCAGCCTGTCTACTTTAATCCAGGAGGATTTGTGATGAAGTGCTGTCATTTCTTTTTTTTACTTTTTATTTAATTATTTTGTCATATCCACTTTCCTTCCACCTGGCTCCACTACTTCTTCATGAGGTACTGATTATTGGACAAATGGCCTCTGGGCATAGGTACATCCACAACCCCAACCCCCAACATTTATGACCTCACAATTTTATGATTTCTTTCTGCAGGGCCCATTTTGAATGGTGTCAATACCAATAGTAGAAAGTAAGAGCATTCATTCTAGTACTGTACGGAATTACATATTTGCGATACCTGTATTTTAATTGAGTATTCACATTTGCTGCCCTAAACTCTACTACATATCAGAGGCAAATATTGTACTTTTTGCTTGACTACTTTTATATGCAAGCTACAGATACTAGTCTCTTTAAGATTGAGAATACACAGAAAAAAAAACAGGATCATCTTATAAAATAAGTGTGAAAGTTTTGTAACACTTATTTCACACAGAGGTTTTGACGTTGGGCCCACATGACCCCTCGGGCGTCTGTGCCTGTGCTCAGTAGAGCTGTTTAGTAATCCATCCAAGACATCATCTGGCAGACTTCAGGAAACAGGTCTAAACTTGATGCATTCAGATGGAAATTGTTACATGACCAGTGGCTATAGGCAGTGTTTCTTTGAACTGAGAAAAAGTCTGACCACTTGCTCAAAATACAACCAGATATCACATCTATTTCTGCTACTGTGGATGTTGAAATTGGTCTTTCTGTCTCTTCGACTGTACAATATATTTCACCCTGTATTACTGCTGAGTATCGCCTCTTCTAGAAAGAAGCACTCCGCAAAATCATTGATTTTTGTTTTCTGTTTCTGTTTTCTGTTTGTTTTCTGCTAAAGTATCTTGTAATGATTTAAAATATGTGCATTTTTTTGAAAGTGCATGTATAAATATGCATATCATCCTGGTTTGAAACTGCATATAGCTTGAATAATGAGTGTGAGAGATACTGTATAATCAAATAGAGAGACAAAATGTCAGTGTCTGTCAAATCCTCCCTCCTGGCTGATCCAGAATTAATCACCGCTTTGATCCAACTTCTAACAAACCTACACACACAGACATTACACTCTTTTAAAGGTTCTGTATGAAGAAATACAAAAACCCTTGTTATTACTGACACCTGTGGCTGTTAAGTGAACTGCAGGCTTGCTCTTTTACTCACGTTTGCACACATATTCAAACTCCGTAAGCAGGCAGGCATGAGCATCCATTAACTTCTTACTGACCCCGTCAGTCTCTTTACCAGGCCTCACCCTGTGCATGCTGGGGTGCAAGAGTCACAGTCCAACCTTAACGATAACATTACTGAGGAAACAAGGAATAGTTAGCCAAGTAGCTGTAACTTACTTTCACTGATCCTGTGTTGGTTTGTTAGTAAATGAAGTGAGCTTTTAGATTTACCAGCCAGATCAGCCCCTGGAGTATCAGCAGATGTTATCCACTCAACACAGTGGTTTGCTATCAATCTGTCCACGTTAGCAGGCAAGCTAATGACAAATTGCCAACAAATTTCACAGGCTTTACAGTAATGTTAGCTCACGTCTAATAGAAAGAGAGCCAGTAGGTTATGATCCCCAAAGCTGAACAAAGTTCCCTTCATAAATCAAATAAGTGAAATGCCCTGCTGATATTGACCATAGTTTTCCCCAGCGTCACTCCAATTCACATTTGGCCAAACAGGCTTCATGAAGATTTCTGTTGTTTGTTCTTGTGTGGAAATTGTGTTGGAGTATTTCTTGTGCTGGGGGCCAGTCATTTCATGCGCAGAAGAGAGACTTTTATTGTGGCAAGGCACTCAGGAGGGGTGTTAGAGGCAATGGAGAAAGCTGGGAATTAATCTAATCTAATTAATCTAATTTTTAAAGCTGCATTACAATCTTTTCATGTATTGGTAATAAAAAAGGTAATTATTACATATAAATTGCTTCAAATTCTCATACAGTAAAGTAAATTTAGGTGCTTGTAAGACACACACACAAGTAGACACACCTCCTACACACCTATTTTGAGTATCTGAAATGCCTCATGAGATACTTAACAGTGGTACTTTCTTCTGCCCATCCTCATTTTCTCCCCTCCCTTCATCCTTCAAAGTTCCTCACCTTTCATTTTCTCCTGCTTTCTTATGTACCATCCTTTTATCTTCCTCTCCTCACCATCCTTCCTTAATTTCTGTCTTTCATCCATCCCTCTCTGCATTCCTCCCCCTCTTCTTATTCTATCGGTGCTTTCATTCCTCCCTCCCCTCTCCTCTCCTTTCCTTTGTGGTTTGTTCCATTCATTGTTATTCTGCACACCACCAACTGCAAGGCAGGTAATCTGATGGACAAAATGGTCGCCATACTGTGTGTACGTATGTGCACGTGTGTATCTGTCTCCACATGTGTGGAAATGCCCGTATGTGTGTGCATGGAACTGTGTTGGTGTCTCTGTGTGTAGGGGTGTGTGTATGCGTGTGTTTTTTTAAGTGTGTGCCTATGTTGGTGTATGTGTGTGTTGATGTGGCACTGAATGGCTGCAACAACGCAATTCTTCTTCTGTCACTGGAGTCCATTAAGTCTCCACCTTCTATACCTACAGTCCGTGTGTTTTTTATTTATGTGTGTGTGTGTGTGTGTGTGTGTGTGTGTGTGTTTTCTGACAAATGCACTTTACCAGTGCACAGGTAGGAGGGCACTTGGGCTGAAGGATGCATTTGTTTGTTTGCTGGTGCATGTGTGCAAATGTACTAAGACAGGTGGTGTGTGTGTGTGTGTGTGTGTGTGGTCCTTCCTGTGCACTGAGGTGTGGTTTATGAACTGACAAGTACTTTTCGGACAGAGTTTGGAACCCTCTGTTCCTTTCAGAATCACTCTCTGCACAAACAACATGAAGGTTTTTTTCAAGTAATAACCAGAAAGATGCTCTGACAATGACAACATGTGTAAAGATCCATGTCAGGCCATATGTTTATTGAAAAGTTATTCACAATTAGCCACCAGTATTTTGAGGCAGAGGGAGATTTGCCTCCACAGAGTATAGAAACCCACTTGGTTAGGTTTAGGGAAAGATGATGACTCTCTTTACCTTTACTGTTCATTCTGAAACATGCTACATCTGGAACTGGCAACGTTTTAGCATTAAACTGACACTGCTAATGCAGAGTAGCTTTATCTCAGAATAATAGAATACATGGAGGCATCTTTCCAACTGTTCAGCTTTATCAGAAAATGTGTAAATACAACCAGGAAGGCTTCAAAGTTACTAAGTTAGTTACACCACAGATGACACGTGCCTCCTCAAATATGTCAATACATGTCAGGGCTACAGTGGCTATGGGAAGACCACATGGGGATGTGTGATTGGTCAGCTTGGGCTGCTTATATTCTTTTCCTACAATGCTCTGATTCCACTTGAGATTGTGGATAGTGACACAACACAAAGTGTGTGCAGCATTTAGCAAAGCCACCTCCACTGCCACAAATGCAGCAACATAAATATGGCGACTGAGTGCAATACCTCCAAGTTCCTGGACCTGATCACGATCACAATATTAATGAGAGAGATCAGATTCTGAATTACATCAAAAACCACATGGTATCCATGGCAACCCTTTGTGTTGATGGCTGGATATGAATCATTCGAGATGGCAAGTGTAAATGGGGCAAAGCTTTAGTTGGAGTTGATAATAAATATTTATGGATGTTGTACATTGTTGTCTTAAAGCTTGGTTTGGCTCAGATAATGTGCCAACCTGTTGTACTGGATGCAGGACCTTTCTTTATTCATCCCCCCCGCGCTGTAATATTACATATGTTCTTTAACACGGAATGGTTTGATGTCCACTGACCCCTTCACTCACATATACACAACAACTTCAAATGTCTGTTTGGATAAATATTAAATTATTCATATATGCTAATATGTGCTAATATCCAAGTGGTTGAGACATCTTCACTCTACATGTGTTGTGCATAACTAATATTCTTGAACTGCATCATTATCAAATCAAGTGAGGCTGTTTTTGTACAAGCCAGTGGGAATATCTACTGAATGTTCAGCTGTTGTCGTTGTTATCATTGGCAAAGGGAATAAAAGTTCCAATTAGCAGAAATCAATTTGTTTAAACCACAGTGTCTGACAGGACATCAACGGTTTTAATTCCAAACAAACACAGCTTCAGCCAGAGAGTGACACTAATCAGTGAAACCACCTGGTGTAGTACCACACCTTTAGCATTAAAGCTATCCCACTCTCAGGTAGGAAACTTATGTCAGCAATTTTATTCACAAGTTTGTTGTTGTTGTTTGGTTCTTGTAGCTCTGAATTAGCCTATTAGTGTCTGATTTGCTGCTCTGTTTTCTTGTACTCCGTAAGAAAAGCAAACTAGTTTCAGCAACAACATTGGTATTCATATATGTAAAACCATTTCATCTTCCATAATGGCTGTCTCATTTTACCTCATAATATGTCACATCATAATGTATAAAAATAAGTGTGTGACCTGGGGCTTTCTACTGTATGTACACTGCTTCATCAGCAATTTCAGAGCTTTAGCCCTTCTCCTTTGGTAGCAAATTAAAGTAGATTTGTGGGACCTTTGAGGCTTCGCCTGCCTGCAGAGTTAGACATGTGGTGTTTCTGTGCAGATATGCAGAGAGGTTGTGGAATAAAAACATGCATATTGAAGTATAGAGACTTATCAGTAAGCAGGTTTAATCTTGCAAACAGAAATACAGAGTTGCACCTTGCATTATTGAGGAGTAGCTGATATAATTTGTCTGCTTTCCCTGACAAATTATATCACTGATAACAGCTGTAAGAGGCCACAGCTGCACTGAATTAAGGGAAAATGCCCCTTCAAGTGATTTGATGTTACCATGCATGTAAACCCCAAGACTGATGTAAATAAACACTACTACTTACTTACTAAACAGTAAATGCATTTGACCCCCACTGATCAGAATTACACTGAATATGGCATGGATCAATAAGAATGATAAAGGTAAACTCAGAAGCTGCATTCAGACTAACTATTCTTGCATGGACAATGCAGCAGCGTGATTTATTTGAAAGTAATGGGATGGGGAAAAAATTGCAGTGTCATACTGCAAAAAAGTTGAACCTCAGCTTTTTCTGCAATATGTCATCTTCTGACAAGACTCAGTAGTAATAGAGTAGTAGACTGCAGTACCAATCAACGAGACATGAGAGCACACAGTCCAGGCAGATTACTTTGTAACGTGAACACTATAGTTCTACATTTTACCTGGCAGTTGTGATGAAAAATAAAATAAGCTGCACTGCACTGCTGCACTGTATATTTTCCTGTCTCAGAGTATTATAAACCACTGTGCAATGTTTTGGCATCTGTTAAGCCTCCAAGCTGGACTTCCCAGATTGTACTTCATGTCTCATTGGAACCTGAAACAACACGCCCATGCATTATAGCCCCCTTGTGTTATTTTAATTCAAGACTGTTTTCAGTCTGCAACAAAACCTAAAAACTACAGGAGGGTCAGAGGGATGTCAATCATGCCATCTGTACACGCCCACACAAAGGAGGTCTAATCAGGCTCAAGTGAAAACACCTGCGTAGGTGGACCTGAGCCTTTACATTTGATTTTCAGCATGTTTTCCAATCAAGTCAGCAATCTGGTTACAGTGACATTAGTGGCTTAATTAAACTTGTACAATTTGGTGACTGACTGAGTTTCTGCAGATTTGTCCTGTTTACTTAAAAATTCTGGTGTGAAAATGAGCAGGGTACTCAGGTCAGATAATTAGACCACTGCCACCCTTTTGGTGCAAACTTACATTGACAGCTCAGTACACATGAATGTTATGTTACATTATAATTTCTGGTTTGTGTAGTCTTAAACATTAAATAAGTTCATCTTTCAGGGTTGTAATTGTGTGACTGGATGGTGCAGTTTTGTGTATAGACTGAGAAAACATCAGCTTCTGTCATGTTTCATTGTTTTTTCCCTGATCAGAATCTTCCCTTGGTTCTCTCCTGTTTAAGCAAACATAAAGTTATATTAATACAGTATAAAGTAAAAAAAAAAAAAAAAAAAAAAAAAAACTCAGTAGAGACAGGGGTGAGTAACCTTCCCTTGGACACACAGACACACAGCTCCTGTTTCCTCAGTAAAATATGAGGACATGGTGACTTTGTCTGGATATGAGGACAAAGTGTGTGTGGGTGGGGAAGGACCATGCACACACAAACATGTACACAAACACAAACTAACTGTCTGAATGAATGCATTTACACACGTGCACAAACAAACAAACAAATGCCTCCTTCAGTCCAGGTGCCCTCTTACCTGAGCTAAAGTAAAGTCCTTTTGTCAGAAAAAAATGACTCACACAAACACACAGATTTCCTACCAGTGACAGTGCTTGAACCTTAGAAGAGTTGTGTCTGCTTTGTGTCTGTTCTTGTTTATCTGATATGACAAACAGTCAGATGACAGTTACATGGCTGCGGACATAATCAAAAGATAAACAGTGTGTTCCTTGTGTGAGAGTTTGTGTGTGTGTTTGTATGTTATGTTTGTGTGTGAATCTGTTTACGCCTGCAGCCACTCAGTCCTCCTTGTGCATGTGTGTGTGGTTTGTGTGACTCTTTCCCTGAGCATTAATAAATGACCATGTACTTGTAGCATATTATATGAATGTGGATCATGAGCTGCATTTGTAATTTTTTTCCATATATACTGTTGCTATCTTAGAACCAAAGTGCCAAAGTGAAGTTGAACAAAATGTATTATTCCAGTATTTAGTCATGTGATACACAAAACATCTGTGACGGATGTTTGCTGTAATGATCTATCCCTGATGATACTGCATAAAGCTAAAGCTGAGCTTAGTCTGACATCTGCTAATTTTATTTTAAGTTAGCTCTGAGTGGCCACAGTTGAAGCCAAGTTGAGAAGATTAATCCACGACCATACAGATCGCCATAGGAGCATTCTAACGTGCCAGAGCTTTGTTGTCATAGTAACAATAATAATCACACAGTTAACGAAGAATGGTCTCGTACCTGAGATTCGTCGTCATAATAACTATAATAAACACGTTATCAACGTTACGGAACAGTCTCTCTTCGGAGAGGTTTAGGCAGAAAATCTACTTGGTTAGGTTAAGTATAAAAGGTAAGAAGTTAGGTTTAGGAAAAGCGTGGACTTCTTTGCTCTTCATACTACGTCGTCTACTCAGTAGATGTCAGAATTATTACGGCCACTAGATGTCAGTTAACAAGAAGACATTACTGTGGGCCGTTGCTGGGGAGCTGCTGCACAAGCAACTTTTTTTTCACAAGAGGATAGTCTCAATTATTCAGACAAATGGAGATTACAGCAGGTGACTCCAAGAGAGCTTCTTTGAAGGCACTGTAGCTGTGTGAAGTTGTGTTTGAAAAACAGAGCTTCAAATCCAAGATTGTCCTCCCAAGAAAACCAACATCATCAGCTGTTTAGGCAAATACATAAACATTTATTTGTCTGTCTGGAGCTAAGGAGGAAACAGTGAGTGAGACAATTCAGGGCAAGGCTTTTAAAGCCTTTACTGCCCTGTAGACATGATGCAGTAAATAAAGTCCCAGTAGGACTGGAACCACTAATCCCAGCAGCTTTGGTGGCTTTCTCCACCTGTCTGCTCAGAGTGTGGAGGAAGTGAGTGAAGAGGAGGAGTGATGGGGTCAGTGAACCATCTGTAACTACATGCAGTACTTTAGAACATGTCAGAAAGTGTCTCAGCAACTCCATCAATCCAAAGTGTGTGTGCATGTGTGCGTGTGTGTGTATGTGGATAGGGAAACATAGTGATTTTAACTGAAAAGGTTATTGAGCTCTTTACTTGCAAATCTATGTGTGTTCTTGCTTTTACCTAAGCATGTATGTGTGAATGTTGACTTGTTTTTGAGATTGTGTGCGTTTGTGTGTGTGTTTGTGTGTGTTCTTAGTTAAGGTTGTAGGCCAGTGAATGGGAAGATGGATTATTGATCTTCAACTCCCACAAAGCGGAGAAAAAGCAACCAAAAGCTCCATCTTCATTCAGCCTGAACACACACACACACACACACACATGCACACACATGCGCACTCATCACTCAACACAAGAGGTACAGATTCAAGTCAGTCCAGCAGACTTGTAGCTTCTCTGGCTCAACATGCTGTCAACATGTCTGTAAGTTGTGATGATTTGTGAAATGATGTATGAAAGTGAGAAGGATGGCGAACAGAGGAGATGGATGTCAAAAGAAATGTTCTCATTGGCAGAAATTAAAAAAAAAAAAAAACAGCACTCAGTCTAATATTCATCTTCATCAGCAAACATAAGACTCATTTGGAACTCTTGATTGGCTGTTTCTTGGGGGATCCTTTATGGAGATGATTAAATACAGAATTTCACTGCCCTCCATACCTCTTCATCCGTCTTTCACTACCTGTCTCATTACTTCTCCCTCTTGCCTCGGCTCATACCTTTCTCATATTCCCTACTTCCAGAAACAGCAACTCTGCAATTTCATTTCGCTTGTGGCCACCCTCCACGTCCATCCCTCCCCGTCTGCAGCCCTGCATGAATTCATTTTTGTGTTTCAATCTCTCACTTTTGATTAGTCCCCCCCCCCAGTTTATATTATCTCTTTATGCTTTGCTTAAAGCTTTGCTTTTTTGCCTTTCCTGCCTATCTTTCCCTTTGCATTCACGCTTTCTTCCTGCTGTCAAACAGTCTTTTCACCCTTTCCTCCTTCAGGCATTCCCTTCATCCCTTCATACCATCCTCCTTCATTTTCTTTAGGCAGGTATCCACTCTTTCTCATCCATTTCTCACTCCACTTCCTTGATACTGTGATAGTGTAACTCAGTCATTAGTATACGAAAGTGCATTTGCTCATAATCAACTTAGAATACACAAACATTTTATGTTGTAGACAAAACAGTGTTACATATAAAACATACGCTCACCAAGCACTTTATTAGGAACACCTGTACACCTGCATCTTTGTGCAATGCAATCAACTTATTACGTGGCAGCAGTGCAGTGCATAAATTCATGCAGATACAGGTCAGGATGTTCACATCCCCACCACAATGGGGAAAAATGTGACTTGGCGTCAACAGCATGAAACCATGGATCCAACCTGCCTTGTGTCAACAGTCCAGGCGGGTGGTGGTGGTGTAATGATGCGGGGAATCTCTTTATGGCCACAATTTACCATCTTCTAATGGCTACTTCCAGCATGACAATGTACCATGACACAGAGCGAAAGACGTCATGAACATGTTAATGAGTTCAGTGTATTTCAGTGGCCTCCCCAGTCACCAGATCTGCATCCAACAGAACACCTCTGGGATGTGATGCAATCATGTCATCATGGACTAGAGTCTGAAAGGAAGGTTTTCAACATCTCGTGGAATCAACAACAAAGAACTGAATCTGCACCTACCCAGATTTTGTATGCTGTTCCTAATAAAGTGCTGAGTGAGAGAGACATCTCATGCACCGTCTGTCAATTCAGTGCATGAGATGTTGACAAATTTGGAAAATATGTCAAGTCAAACATGCCGGTAGCCTCAATTACACATGAATGTGTAAAATGTTTGGATCACACAAATTCATACAGTAATGTATGACATTCATGCCAATGTAAAAATGCAAAAGAGCCCGTGTGACTCGATCAGATTAATGTTACACTGAAATCAGGACAGGAGTATCCCCACTTCATTTTCATTTCAGTTATTTATTTATTTCAATCAATCATGAAAAAAAAACTAACAAATTCTACACTAGATGTTTTGCATTTGGTGTTGTGGCAAAAAAAAAAAAAACTACATTTGGAGGACAAAAAATTTGTCTTAAATATCATGCTTGGGTGTGACCAAGTAGTTACCATGCCACATAAAGGCACTTCCATGGTTTGATTCTATTTACCTCTGTTACATGTCATAGCCCTCTCTCTCCTCTTGTTTCTTGTGTGCCCCTTTATTATCAGTGAGGGGAAAAATAACAATAACAATAATAATAATAAGGAAAAATCATCTTTAACAAAAAAAAAATATCTCATTTACATTGTAAAGACACAGCAGCACAACACAAGGCAGAAACTTAGGGTCCCTTTCTCTCTATGTTGGCTAGTTGAGGATGATGGATTTTCCCTTTTGTCGACCTTGGTTTCACTAACTAAGCTGGCAAACCGAGCGATGACTGGCCTCCTCGTGTAAACACTGACATCAATTTCCTCTGAATGTAACCACCATACTGGAACCGCAAGTAATGGACTGCTTATAGGAGGATTGCACTAATCTGAACACAGAAATGGCAAGCTATTGGATTTCTTAAAAAGTAATTACATATTTCAGATGCAAGAAACTATTGTTTACTTGAGGATATGTGTAAGACAACTATTCAGGGAGATTAAGGTGTGATTGCAAAAGGCAAGATACAAGATACAAATATAATCTTAAGCATTTACTTTCAGTTGCTGTGTTTTAAACATGCAGTGTATCTGCCTAAGTTTTATATTACCTAAAAGGTTTGTCTTGTTTTTCATTGTTTGTCTCTGGCACTGGCATTTTTTAAATATTCCCTGCATCCTTTAAAGTTCCTGTAAATACTCAACAGCACGGGCGTCCTTGAGTAAAAATGTCTCATTTCCCTCATGGCTCTTCAGGCCGAGGAGCATTAGTAAATGCAAAATGCCAGTTAGAAGCAATACGCTGATGCTGACATGTCATTGTAAAATTTGTCATACAAGTAAGACAATAGCCTGCATACTGCAGCCATACTGAAAAACACCAGGAGACAGATAAGCAATTTATTCTGTGGATGATTAATCAGGAATTGTATTGTAAGATTGCATTTATTAAATGCTCTCAGATGACCTTGGTTTTACTGACCAAGTGGGCAAACTGAGCATGTATGATCAGAGCTGGTCAGAACATTAATGACAACAGTAATACAACATTACAATACACATCTGATTGCATTGGCACTAACTCAGTGTGACACTGTGTTTCATCTGGGTTAAAGTGGCCTGGTCTTGGAATTACATTAACATTACATGTCACGTGCAGTGGCCTTATGTAGCACAACATGGAGATAAATGAATCTCTGATCTGTTCCTTAGGCATCCCTGGAGACAGTCCATACAAAAAAAAGTTGCATTGAGGTGCATTGAATATCAATCCAATGCCTCATCAAAAACAGACTTTTAACTGTGCTTTATATCTGTGCATAACAAAACTGAATACTATGAACACTCTCAGTTGTAAGTTTATTATATACAGTTATCTAAAACTACACGTAAACAGCCAACAGCCAATAATGAAACTAAGAAGTCATCGATGTTATGAACATTTTGGAAAGAGTATGTTGATTTTGGTGGCATTTTGCATCACACAGAGAAGGTTTGTGTTTGTTTAGGCTACCCTCATTGACATAAATATGGTGGATAAAATAATAGAAACATCTGTCTGTATAACACAGTGCAATTCATTTACATATGCTCATTTGGCAGATACTTTTATCCAAAGTGACTTACAAGTAAGGGACACATTTTAGCTAAGTGTACCTAATAAACTGGCAACTGAGTGTATATTTTAGTATACTTCTAAATAAGACTATTTTAGTCATGAGACAACAGCCTGTACATGTACTTTTACAACTACTTGCACAGTGTGTTTGTAAAAGCAAGACTATAAACAGATTTACCTACTAAAATGAGCAGCTGCCTAACACTGATTGAAACAAAAGAAGAGGCTAAATGAAAGGACAGCTAACACAGTAATAGTAACAATAGGAACTGGCCCACAGAGGCTATTACAACATCTGACTGGTTGAAGTGAAAATGTCCAAAAAAAAAAAAAAATCTGCTTTCTAAGCTCAAAGCAAAAGGAAGATTAAACAAGAAGAATAGTCCTGATAGAGCTTTTGCTAAGTTTAAAATAATATAGTGTTGTGCATTATTGTACATTTCAGATAGTTGCGAGCATTTCGTTTTCATTCATATTGCTTCACTGAGAGAATTTGATCTTTTATTTTCACAAATGCTTGTATGACTCTGGAGATGGCGTTCTTTAATGACAAAACCATGTTCACTGCTGCTAAACAAATGAAACCAGAAGGAGAAAGAAGCACACAGTGAAGGAGAATAATCTCTCTTAAATTTTTAGACTGTCCATTTTTAGACATCACAGTATTCTCTCCTCATTATTTTGATACCATGTTAAATATTAAAAGAAGCTCATTCCTGCTTTCCCTAGTGATTCAGTGAGTTCTCAACATTCTCTATTTGTTTTCAACCAGATTTAATATTTGATGCTTAATATAATGATACTGATGAACATCATGATCCAGCTGATCGTCTGAACTGCAATTATTCTCTATGAGAGCGAATGTAGCACAGAAATCAGTTCAACTGACGTAGAATCAGATTTGCTCTGATCTCTCCTGATTGCTTATTTCTGGAATACAGAATTAATCACTGAACATTGTTATGGGAATTGCCAACATGCCATCTTTTCTCCAGCAGAAGAAGAGTCAACAACATCTTCACAAACACACACATCACACACAAGAGAAGATAAAATCTGATTTTTTTATTTTTTTATTTTTGTCAGGTAAAGATGATTTGTATGAATCTGTGCTTTTACACTAACATGTTCCCCATTACGAAAAACACACACACAGACACAAGGCCATAGTTCCCAAGGTCACCCACCAAATAGGCAAACATGCACACACAGACTAGAATGTGTTGTCCAATGATAGCTCCACAGGGAGAACATGTGACCTCTTTGTCTCTCTTTCCTACTCTCCTTCTCTCATTTCACCTCCCCCATTTACATATTGCCTTCTATCCCCCTCTCTCTCTCTCTCTCTCTCCCTCTCCCTTCCTCCCTCACTTTCATTTCGTGAGGCTGTCTTCAAGGCTGTGCGCGTCAGGCTCTACTAAGCGGACTGCCACCGAGCAGTGCTCCCCTGTCACTGGAACTTACCATGATGAATGAGAGAGATACAGAGGGGAGAGCGAGAGGGAGGAAGGAGGACGATGGGGTGGGGTGGGGGGGCGGGGTCCAGCTGAAGAAATGAGGGACGGAGACATGAGAGGGTAAAGAATCAGAGTGAGAAAGAGACGTTACTGGAGTAGAATGACTGAAAGGATGAATGACGCTCACACATTCACAAATGTTTTTAGGAGGTCGTGCATTCTCCACAAGGGGGAGCTGTTCGCTGCCAAGAGGTTTTTCTTTGCATTCTTAATTAGCGAGGTCTTTATCCAGAACCAATAGCACAAATACAGGGATTACAGATATAAACAAACACATGATACAGCTACTACACATTCTCTAAACAGGTCACTATGTTCTCATTTAATTCTAAACTGGGCAGAACAGTAAACCAAGAGAAACTCCAAGCTGATTGGTTGTTGCAGTCATTATGAGTACCAGAGGCCAGCATATGTCAGTATCAGGGAATCTGGGAACCTTTTCCACCACAGGTGTAAGAGTGGGCCCACTTTTTAATCAAAGAGATGGACTGGCTAAGTGTTGTGCAGCGTCTTGTAGAGTTAAAGCCAACTGAGGTGGTGGTGCAATTACTTAGGATCAATGAAGTTCTTATCTATCTATCTAGATATTTTTTATGTATCTTGTATTTTACATTGTAATTTTCAAGAATTCCCCCCGGCAGTGTATTAACATGTGACCCTGATTCTATTTTTGTGCTCCAAACAAGTTCTAGTCTAGAAATATGAAAATGTTTGTAATGAAATAAAAGAAAAATACAGAATGGTCATAGAACATTCTGGAGACAAGCAGTGCAGACCAAGTTTCATTACCTACTACTCCAAATCATTACCACCGTATCACTTCAGTAAAAACCTGCCTGGCCTATATTCCGTCACACCCATCATGGTAGGTTGTCAAGTCTATTTCTTGGATGAATATGAAGAGAAGCACAGGGAGAAAAAGCAATATCAGCACACAGAAAGGCTTTGATGCCAAGATGTACACATCAAAAGCATAGCAGGACTGTTTATTTTGAGAGTGGGTTCTTTCTTCTGTCCCAAAAATGTATTAAAACAGACACATTGTCAATTCACCCAAAATAAAATTGCACACATGGGACTTTTAAGTGTACGTTAAGTGGATCATTAGTGGAGGGTTTACACTGTTTGGAAAATTCAAATATTGTTTAGTGTCCATCCATATTCTAGTTTAATACAGTTTCAGGAGGAAGTGAGAAATGGCCATTTCACCATCAAAAGTGAAAGCAGTGTTAAAAAACTGAGGTGAGTGGCTACCACTGTGAGGTTAATGAAAGATGAGAGATGCAGAATAGATAAAGGTTGAATTTGTGATGAATAAGTGATGGATGCAGAGTACAGAAGGAGACAATACCAACAGATGGAGGACAGAGTCAGAAAAAAACATCCTGTGTAGATTCATGTCATTCATTTAAGTTATACAAGCTCAAGTAAAATATCCACCACAGGACCTTTACTATACCAACACACTCTGGCGTCATATGATGTTCACCAAACCACAATGTTTTTTTATGTAAGGTCACAGCATCATGCCACACCTCTGTCCTACTTCCCAGCTATTGTCCCTTGTCTATTGCCACACCTTGACTTTTTTCTATGTGGTGCATCTGCTGTGTGTTACAGACGTCAAAGGATGCAATGATGCAATGGTACGCAATGTAGACGGTGTTTGTGTTGCCCTGTTATTGTTGATACTGTTTCATCCCTCTTGTGTGAGGCCTCATCAGTTCTTATAAACTGTTTACAACCAATAAAACCTTCTGGATGATTATTGAAATATTTTCAGTGCTGCAGCTACAGAACAATTCAGTTGACACTTTTATTTTGAAGTGATATTAGAAGAAAATAGAGGATTATTACACATCTAGAATTAATGCAAAACAGTTCTCAGAATAACAAATAGATGCCTGACTGTTATTCCTTTCCGCACTTTACTGTAGAAGTCCTCTTTTAGACACACATATAGACACACACACACTCACATGCACACACACACACACACACACACTCATATGTACACACAGTTAAAATTAGCATCACTGCTGTCTTATCCACACAGGCGGAAAATCAGGAAAAGTGACTCTTGATGAAAACAGCACATTCCCCATAATGAAGGCTAGGAATTATCAGCAAAACTGAGAAATGATAATTAAAAGCTGAAATGAAAATTAACAGACAATGGAGAATAGAAAGTTAATGAGCTCCTCTACCCACTAAACTAATCCCAGCTCCTCTCCTCACTCAGCCGCGTGCGCTCACACATGAGCACAAGCAAAACACAAGGGCAAACCTTACACACACAAGGACATTAACTTCTGGTCCTACACACACACACACACACACACACACACACAAAAAGAGTTGTGGCCACAAAGAAACACAAACACCTGCTCAAACATCCACAAGCATATTAAAAAACATACAAAACATAACAACACTAATAATGAGTCACAAAAGTAAAGTCATTAATTATTATTATTTAATGAGGGTATGTAGGAAACAACAACAAATGGCATGTAGTAATGACTAGAATGTATATGTGGTGATGATTAGCTGCAGAGGGAGAATGTTTTATTATTATAGGTTTAAAGCATCTTACATCTCAGTCATAGAAGGCCACAACAAAATCAGCTAGCAGAAAATGTGGAAGGGCTGATTGCTTGGTCTCTGTTTATCCAATTTGCTTTCTTTGCAGTGCATGTGCTCAGTCGGTCTCATTGTGACTGCTGGAGTTGGCTGTTCTGTTCTGCTTTGATAGTCTCTGGGTGACTGCATGCATAGAAAGTGCTGTCATATTGAGTTCCGTCGGTCTTAAAATCCTGACATGTGTGCGCTATAAATTGTCCAGGTGCTGCACTGCCTTCGTAGAGCAGTTACACCTTTTTCTCACATCAGGTAACATATAGAAAAGCGATGTTTGAAGCTCTCTTAAGAACCGTTCAACCAAAAAACTTCACAGTCAATAGCAGGGAGTCCTCAGCAATACACCTACAAAGTTTGAAGTCGATCCAG